>NW_027227641.1:0-109808 GCF_037783145.1 Equus przewalskii | reverse complement strand
CAGGCTTGATCTAGCAGAAGTAGAACTTCTGCTCTGGGTGTGGTACATTGCCCTAGAGCTGAAAGGCACAACGTGCAGGCTTATTTCCAAAGGGCGAGTTGGGCCCCAAAGCATCTTGCTTCCAGCTCTTTGGGAAGCTTAGAAACAACACGCTCTGCACAGTGCTCTTACAGCCTACCGGGAACATCTCTTACAAAGGCCTGTGAAATGCAGTTTCTTTGCAGGCCTGATCTGGCCGAAGTAGAACTTCTGGTCTGGGTGTGCTACATTGATCTAGAGCTGAAAGTCACAACGTGCAGGCTTCTTTCCATAGGGCGAGTTGGGCACCAAAGCAACTTGCTTCCAGCTCTTTGGGAAGCTAAGAAACAACTCGCTCTGCACAGTGCTCTTACAGCCTACCGGGAACATCTCTTACAAAGGCCTGTGAAACGCATTTTCTTTGCAGCCCTGATCTGTCTGAAGTAGAACTTCTGCTCTGGGTGTGCTACATTGCCCTAGAGCTGAAAGGCACAACGTGCAGGCTTCTTTCCAAAGGGCGAGTTGGGCACCAAAGCAACTTGCTTCCAGCTCTTTGGGAAGCTAAGAAACAACTCGCTCTGCACAGTGCTCTTACAGCCTACCGGGAACATCTCTTCCAAAGGCCTGTGAAACGCAGTTTATTTGCAGGCCTGATCTGGCTGAAGTAGAACTTCTGCTCTCGGTGTGCTACCTTGCCCTAGAGCTGAAAGGCACAACGTGCAGGCTTCTTTCCAAGGGCGAGTTGGGCCCCAAAGCATCTTTCATCCAGCTCTTTGGGAAGCTAAGAAACAACTCGCTCTGCCCAGTGCTCTTACAGGCTACCGGGAACAACTCTTCCAAAGGCCTGTGAAACGCAGTTTCTTTGCAGGCCTGATCTGGCTGAAGTAGGACTTCTGCTCTGGGTGTGCTACTTTGCCCTAGAGCTGAAAGGCACAACGGGCAGGCTTCTTTCCAAAGGGCGAGTTGGGCCGCACAGCATCTTGCTTCCAGCTCTTTGGGAAGCTAAGAAACAACTCGCTCTGCACAGTGCTCTTACAGCCTACCGGGAGCATCTCTTCGAAAGGCCTGTGAAACGCAGTTTCTTTGCAGGCCTGATCTGGCTGAAGTGGGACGTCTGCTCTCCGTGTGCTACTTTGCCCTAGAGATGAAAGGCACAACGTGCAGGCTTCTTTCCAAAGGGCGAGTTGGGCCCCACAGCATCTTGCTTCCAGCTCTTTGGGAAGCTAAGAAACAACTCGCTCTGCACAGTGCTCTTACAGACTACCGGGAACATCTCTTCCAAAGGCCTGTGAAACGCAGTTTCTTTGCAGGCCTGATCTGGCTGAAGTAGGACTTCTGCTCTGGGTGTGCTACTTTGCCCTAGAGCTGAAAGGCACAACGTGCAGGCTTCTTTCCAAAGGGCGAGTTGGGCCCCACAGCATCTTGCTTCCAGCTCTTTGGGAAGCTAAGAAACAACTCGCTCTGCACAGTGCTCTTACAGCCTACCGGGAACATGTCTTCCAAAGGCCTGTGAAACGCAGTTTCTTTGCAGGCCTGATCTGGCTGAAGTAGGACTTCTGCTCTGGGTGTGCTACTTTGCCCTAGAGCTGAAAGGCACAACGTGCAGGCTTCTTTCCAAAGGGCGAGTTGGGCCCCACAGCATCTTGCTTCCAGCTCTTTGGGAAGCTAAGAAACAACTCGCTCTGCACAGTGCTCTTACAGCCTAGTGGGAACATCTCTTCCAAAGGCCTGTGAAACGCAGTTTCTTTGCAGGCCTGATCTGGCTGAAGTAGGACTTCTGCTCTGGGTGTGCTACTTTGCCCTAGAGCTGAAAGGCACAACGTGCAGGCTTCTTTCCAAAGGGCGAGTTGGGCCCCACAGCATCTTGCTTCCAGCTCTTTGGGAAGCTAAGAAACAACTCGCTCTGCACAGTGCTCTTACAGCCTACCGGGAACATCTCTTCCAAAGGCCTGTGAAACGCAGTTTCTTTGCAGGCCTGATCTGGCTGAAGTAGGACTTCTGCTCTGGGTGTGCTACTTTGCCCTAGAGCTGAAAGGCACAACGTGCAGGCTTCTTTCCAAAGGGCGAGTTGGGCCCCACAGCATCTTGCTTCCAGCTCTTTGGGAAGCTAAGAAACAACTCGCTCTGCACAGTGCTCTTACAGCCTTCCGGGAACATGTCTTCCAAAGGCCTGTGAAACGCAGTTTCTTTGCAGGCCTGATCTGGCTGAAGTAGGACTTCTGCTCTGGGTGTTCTACTTTGCCCTAGAGCTGAAAGGCACAACGTGCAGGCTTCTTTCCAAAGGGCGAGTTGGGCCCCACAGCGTCTTGCTTCCAGCTCTTTCGGAAGCTAAGAAACAACTCGCTCTGCACAGTGCTCTTACAGCCTAGTTGGAACATCTCTTCCAAAGGCCAGTGAAACGCAGTTTCTTTGCAGGCCTGATCTGGCTGAAGTAGGACTTCTGCTCTGGGTGTGCTACTTTGCCCTAGAGCTGAAAGGCACAACGTGCAGGCTTCTTTCCAAAGGGCGAGTTGGGCCCCACAGCATCTTGCTTCCAGCTCTTTGGGAAGCTAAGAAACAACTCGCTCTGCACAGTGCTCTTACAGCCTACCGGGAACATGTCTTCCAAAGGCCTGTGAAACGCAGTTTCTTTGCAGGCCTGATCTGGCTGAAGTAGGACTTCTGCTCTGGGTGTGCTACTTTGCCCTAGAGCTGAAAGGCACAACGTGCAGGCTTCTTTCCAAAGGGCGAGTTGGGCCCCACAGCATCTTGCTTCCAGCTCTTTGGGAAGCTAAGAAACAACTCGCTCTGCACAGTGCTCTTACAGCCTAGTGGGAACATCTCTTCCAAAGGCCTGTGAAACGCAGTTTCTTTGCAGGCCTGATCTGGCTGAAGTAGGACTTCTGCTCTGGGTGTGCTACTTTGCCCTAGAGCTGAAAGGCACAACGTGCAGGCTTCTTTCCAAAGGGCGAGTTGGGCCCCACAGCATCTTGCTTCCAGCTCTTTGGGAAGCTAAGAAACAACTCGCTCTGCACAGTGCTCTTACAGCCTACTGGGAACATCTCTTCCAAAGGCCTGTGAAACGCAGTTTCTTTGCAGGCCTGATCTGGCTGAAGTAGGACTTCTGCTCTGGGTGTGCTACTTTGCCCTAGAGCTGAAAGGCACAACGTGCAGGCTTCTTTCCAAAGGGCGAGTTGGGCCCCACAGCATCTTGCTTCCAGCTCTTTGGGAAGCTAAGAAACAACTCGCTCTGCACAGTGCTCTTACAGCCTACTGGGAACATCTCTTCCAAAGGCCTGTGAAACGCAGTTTCTTTGCAGGCCTGATCTGGCTGAAGTAGGACTTCTGCTCTGGGTGTGCTACTTTGCCCTAGAGCTGAAAGGCACAACGTGCAGGCTTCTTTCCAAAGGGCGAGTTGGGCCCCACAGCATCTTGCTTCCAGCTCTTTGGGAAGCTAAGAAACAACTCGCTCTGCACAGTGCTCTTACAGCCTACTGGGAACATCTCTTCCAAAGGCCTGTGAAACGCAGTTTCTTTGCAGGCCTGATCTGGCTGAAGTAGGACTTCTGCTCTGGGTGTGCTACTTTGCCCTAGAGCTGAAAGGCACAACGTGCAGGCTTCTTTCCAAAGGGCGAGTTGGGCCCCACAGCATCTTGCTTCCAGCTCTTTGGGAAGCTAAGAAACAACTCGCTCTGCACAGTGCTCTTACAGCCTAGTGGGAACATGTCTTCCAAAGGCCTGTGAAACGCAGTTTCTTTGCAGGCCTGATCTGGCTGAAGTAGGACTTCTGCTCTGGGTGTGCTACTTTGCCCTAGAGCTGAAAGGCACAACGTGCAGGCTTCTTTCCAAAGGGCGAGTTGGGCCCCACAGCATCTTGCTTCCAGCTCTTTGGGAAGCTAAGAAACAACTCGCTCTGCACAGTGCTCTTACAGCCTACCGGGAACATCTCTTCCAAAGGCCTGTGAAACGCAGTTTCTTTGCAGGCCTGATCTGGCTGAAGTAGGACTTCTGCTCTGGGTGTGCTACTTTGCCCTAGAGCTGAAAGGCACAACGTGCAGGCTTCTTTCCAAAGGGCGAGTTGGGCCCCACAGCATCTTGCTTCCAGCTCTTTGGGAAGCTAAGAAACAACTCGCTCTGCACAGTGCTCTTACAGCCTTCCGGGAACATGTCTTCCAAAGGCCTGTGAAACGCAGTTTCTTTGCAGGCCTGATCTGGCTGAAGTAGGACTTCTGCTCTGGGTGTTCTACTTTGCCCTAGAGCTGAAAGGCACAACGTGCAGGCTTCTTTCCAAAGGGCGAGTTGGGCCCCACAGCGTCTTGCTTCCAGCTCTTTGGGAAGCTAAGAAACAACTCGCTCTGCACAGTGCTCTTACAGCCTAGTTGGAACATCTCTTCCAAAGGCCAGTGAAACGCAGTTTCTTTGCAGGCCTGATCTGGCTGAAGTAGGACTTCTGCTCTGGGTGTGCTACTTTGCCCTAGAGCTGAAAGGCACAACGTGCAGGCTTCTTTCCAAAGGGCGAGTTGCGCCCCACAGCATCTTGCTTCCAGCTCTTTGGGAAGCTAAGAAACAACTCGCTCTGCACAGTGCTCTTACAGCCTAGTGGGAACATCTCTTCCAAAGGCCTGTGAAACGCAGTTTCTTTGCAGGCCTGATCTGGCTGAAGTAGGACTTCTGCTCTGGGTGTGCTACTTTGCCCTAGAGCTGAAAGGCACAACGTGCAGGCTTCTTTCCAAAGGGCGAGTTGGGCCCCACAGCATCTTGCTTCCAGCTCTTTGGGAAGCTAAGAAACAACTCGCTCTGCACAGTGCTCTTACAGCCTACCGGGAACATCTCTTCCAAAGTCCTGTGAAACGCAGTTTCTTTGCAGGCCTGATCTGGCTGAAGTAGGACTTCTGCTCTGGGTGTGCTACTTTGCCCTAGAGCTGAAAGGCACAACGTGCAGGCTTCTTTCCAAAGGGCGAGTTGCGCCCCACAGCATCTTGCTTCCAGCTCTTTGGGAAGCTAAGAAACAACTCGCTCTGCACAGTGCTCTTACAGCCTAGTGGGAACATCTCTTCCAAAGGCCTGTGAAACGCAGTTTCTTTGCAGGCCTGATCTGGCTGAAGTAGGACTTCTGCTCTGGGTGTGCTACTTTGCCCTAGAGCTGAAAGGCACAACGTGCAGGCTTCTTTCCAAAGGGCGAGTTGGGCCCCACAGCATCTTGCTTCCAGCTCTTTGGGAAGCTAAGAAACAACTCGCTCTGCACAGTGCTCTTACAGCCTACCGGGAACATGTCTTCCAAAGGCCTGTGAAACGCAGTTTCTTTGCAGGCCTGATCTGGCTGAAGTAGGACTTCTGCTCTGGGTGTGCTACTTTGCCCTAGAGCTGAAAGCCACAACGTGCAGGCTTCTTTCCAAAGGGCGAGTTGGGCCCCACAGCATCTTGCTTCCAGCTCTTTGGGAAGCTAAGAAACAACTCGCTCTGCACAGTGCTCTTACAGCCTACCGGGAACATCTCTTCCAAAGGCCAGTGAAACGCAGTTTCTTTGCAGGCCTGATCTGGCTGAAGTAGGACTTCTGCTCTGGGTGTGCTACTTTGCCCTAGAGCTGAAAGGCACAACGTGCAGGCTTCTTTCCAAAGGGCGAGTTGGGCCCCACAGCATCTTGCTTCCAGCTCTTTGGGAAGCTAAGAAACAACTCGCTCTGCACAGTGCTCTTACAGCCTAGTTGGAACATCTCTTCCAAAGGCCAGTGAAACGCAGTTTCTTTGCAGGCCTGATCTGGCTGAAGTAGGACTTCTGCTCTGGGTGTGCTACTTTGCCCTAGAGCTGAAAGGCACAACGTGCAGGCTTCTTTCCAAAGGGCGAGTTGGGCCCCACAGCATCTTGCTTCCAGCTCTTTGGGAAGCTAAGAAACAACTCGCTCTGCACAGTGCTCTTACAGCCTACCGGGAACATGTCTTCCAAAGGCCTGTGAAACGCAGTTTCTTTGCAGGCCTGATCTGGCTGAAGTAGAACTTCTGCCCTGGGTGTTCTACATTGCCCTAGAGCTGAAAGGAGCAACGTGCCGGCTTCTTTCCAAAGGGCGAGATGGGCCCCAGAGCATCTTGCTTCCAGCTCTTTGGGAAGCTAAGAAACAACTTGCTCAGTACAGTGCTATTACAGCCTACCGGGAACATCTCTTACAAAGGCCTGTGAAATGCAGTTTCTTTGCAGGCCTGATCTGGCTGAAGTAGAACTTCTGCTCTGGGTGTGCTACATTGCCCTAGAGCTGAAAGGCACAACGTGCAGGCTTCTTTCCAAAGCGCCAGTTGGGCCCCAAAGCATCTTGCTTCCAGCTCTTTGGGAAGCTAAGAAACAACTCGCTGTGCACAGAGGTCTTACAGCCTACCGGGAACATCTCTTCCAAAGGCCTGTGAAACGCAGTTTCTTTGCAGGCCTGATCTGGATGAAGTAGAACTTCTGCTCTGGGTGTGCTACATTGCCCTAGGGCTGAAAGGCACAACGTGCAGGCTTCTTTCCAAAGGGCGAGTTGGCCCCCAAAGCATCTTGCTTCCAGCTCTTTGGGAAGCTAAGAAACAACTCGCTCTGCACAGTGCTCTTACAGCCTACCAGGAACATCTCTTCCAAAGGCCTGCAAAATGCTGTTTCTTTGCAGTCCTGATCTGGCTGGAGTAGAACTTCTGCTCTGCGTGTGCTGCCTTGCCATAGAGCTGAAAGGCTCAACGTGCAGGCTACTTTCCATAGGGCGAGTTGGGCCCCAATGCATCTTGCTTCCTGCTCTTTGGGAAGCTAAGAAACAACTCGCTCTGCACATTGCTCTTACAGCCTACCGGGAACATCTCTTCCACAGGCCTGCAAAACGCAGTTTCTTTGCAGGCCTGATCTGGCTGAAGTAGAACTTCTGCTCTGGGTGTGCTACATTGCCCTAGAGCTGAAAGGCACAACGTGAAGGCTTCTTTCCAAAGGGCGAGTTGGGCCCCAAAGCATCTTGCTTCCAGCTCTTTGGGAAGCTAAGAAACAACTCGCTCTGCACAGTGCTCTTACAGCCTACCGGGAACATCTCTGACAAATGCCTGTGAAACAGTTTCTTTGCAGGCCTGATCTGGCTGAAGTACAACTTCTGCTCTGGGTGTGCTACAGTGCCCTGGAGCTGAAAGGCACAACGTGCAGGCTTCTTTCCAAAGGGCGAGTTGGCCCCCAAAGCATCTTGCTTCCAGCTCTTTGGGAAGCTAAGAAACAACTCGCTCTGCACAGTGCTCTTACAGCCTACCGGGAACATCTCTTCCAAAGGCCTGTGAAACGCAGTTTCTTTGCAGGCTTGATCTAGCAGAAGTAGAACTTCTGCACTGGGTGTGGTACATTGCCCTAGAGCTGAAAGGCACAACGTGCAGGCTTATTTCCAAAGGGCGAGTTGGGCCCCAAAGAACCTTGCTTCCAGCTCTTTGGGAAGCTTAGAAACAACACGCTCTGCACAGTGCTCTTACAGCCTACCGGGAACATCTCTTACAAAGGCCTGTGAAATGCAGTTTCTTTGCAGGCCTGATCTGGCCGAAGTAGAACTTCTGCTCTGGGTGTGCTACATTGCCCTAGAGCTGAAAGGCACAACGTGCAGGTTTCTTTCCATAGGGCGAGTTGGGCACCAAACCAACTTGCTTCCAGCTCTTTGGGAAGCTATGAAACAACTCGCTCTGCACAGTGCTCTTACAGGCTACCGGGAACATCTCTTCCAAAGGCCTGTGAAACGCAGTTTCTTTGCAGGCCTGATCTGGCTGAAGTAGAACTTCTGCTCTGGGTGTGCTCCATTGCCCTAGGGCTGAAAGGCACAACGTGCAGGCTTCTTTCCAAAGGGCGAGTTGGGCCCCAAAGCATCTTGCTTCCAGCTCTTTGGGAAGCTAAGAAACAACTCGCTCTGCACAGTGCTCTTACAGCCTACCGGGAACATCTCTTCCAAAGGCCTGTGAAACGCAGTTTCTTTGCAGGCTTGATCTAGCAGAAGTAGAACTTCTGCACTGGGTGTGGTACATTGCCCTAGAGCTGAAAGGCACAACGTGCAGGCTTATTTCCAAAGGGCGAGTTGGGCCCCAAAGAACCTTGCTTCCAGCTCTTTGGGAAGCTTAGAAACAACACGCTCTGCACAGTGCTCTTACAGCCTACCGGGAACATCTCTTACAAAGGCCTGTGAAATGCAGTTTCTTTGCAGGCCTGATCTGGCCGAAGTAGAACTTCTGCTCTGGGTGTGCTACATTGCCCTAGAGCTGAAAGGCACAACGTGCAGGTTTCTTTCCATAGGGCGAGTGGGGCACCAAAGCAACTTGCTTCCAGCTCTTTGGGAAGCTAAGAAACAACTCGCTCTGCACAGTGCTCTTACAACCTAGTGGGAACATCTCTTCCAAAGGCCTGTGAAACGCAGTTTCTTTGCAGGCCTGATCTGGCTGAAGTAGGACTTCTGCTCTGGGTGTGCTACTTTGCCCTAGGGCTGAAAGGCACAACGTGCAGGCTTCTTTCCAAAGGGCGAGTTGGACCCCACAGCATCTTGCTTCCAGCTCTTTGGGAAGCTAAGAAACAACTCGCTCTGCACAGTGCTCTTACAGCCTACCGGGAACATCTCTTCCAAAGGCCTGTGAAACGCAATTTCTTTGCAGGCCTGATCTGGCTGAAGTAGAACTTCTGCTCTGGGTGTGCTACATTGCCCTAGAGCTGAAAGCCACAACGTGCAGGCTTCTTTCCAAGGGCGAGTTGGGCCCCAAAGCATCTTACTTCCAGCTCTTTGGGAAGCTAAGAAACAACTCGCTCTGCACAGAGCTCTTACAGGCTACCAGGAACATATCTTACAAAGGCCTGTGAAATGCAGTTTCTTTGCAAGCCTGATCTGGCCGAAGTAGAACTTCTGCTCTGGGTGTGCTACTTTGCCCTAGAGCTGAAAGGCACAACGTGCAGGCTTCTTTCCAAAGGGCGAGTTGGGCCCCACAGCATCTTGCTTCCAGCTCTTTGGGAAGCTAAGAAACAACTCGCTCTGCACAGTGCTCTTACAGCCTACCGGGAACATCTCTTCCAAAGGCCTGTGAAACGCAGTTTCTTTGCAGGCTTGATCTAGCAGAAGTAGAACTTCTGCTCTGGGTGTGGTACATTGCCCTAGAGCTGAAAGGCACAACGTGCAGGCTAATTTCCAAAGGGCGAGTTGGGCCCCAAAGAATCTTGCTTCCAGCTCTTTGGGAAGCTTAGAAACAACACGCTCTGCACAGTGCTCTTACAGCCTACCGGGAACATCTCTTACAAAGGCCTGTGAAATGCAGTTTCTTTGCAGGCCTGATCTGGCCGAAGTAGAACTTCTGCTCTGGGTGTGCTACATTGCCCTAGAGCTGAAGGGCACAACGTGCAGGTTTCTTTCCATAGGGCGAGTTGGGCACCAAAGCAACTTGCTTCCAGCTCTTTGGGAAGCTATGAAACAACTCGCTCTGCACAGTGCTCTTACAGGCTACCGGGAACATCTCTTCCAAAGGCCTGTGAAACGCAGTTTCTTTGCAGGCCTGATCTGGCTGAAGTAGAACTTCTGCTCTGGGTGTGCTCCATTGCCCTAGGGCTGAAAGGAACAACGTGCAGGCTTCTTTCCAAAGGGCGAGTTGGGCCCCAAAGCATGTTGCTTCCAGCTCTTTGGGAAGCTAAGAAACAACTCGCTCTGCACAGTGCTCTTACAGCCTACCGGGAACATCTCTTCCAAAGGCCTGTGAAACGCAGTTTCTTTGCAGGCCTGATCTGGCTGAAGTAGAACTTCTGCTCTGGGTGTGCTACATTGCCCTAGAGCTGAAAGCCACAACGTGTAGGCTTATTTCCAAGGGCAAGTTGGGCCCCAAAGCATCTTACTTCCAGCTCTTTGGGAAGCTAAGAAACAACTCGCTCTGCACAGTGCTCTTACAGGCTACCAGGAACATATCTTACAAAGGCCTGTGAAATGCAGTTTCTTTGCAAGCCTGATCTGGCCGAAGTAGAACTTCTGCTCTGGGTGTGCTACATTGATCTAGAGCTGAAAGTCACAACGTGCAGGCTTCTTTCCATAGGGCGAGTTGGGCACCAAAGCAACTTGCTTCCAGCTCTTTGGGAAGCTAAGAAACAACTCGCTCTGCACAGTGCTCTTACAGCCTACCGGGAACATCTCTTACAAAGGCCTGTGAAACGCATTTTCTTTGCAGCACTGATCTGTCTGAAGTAGAACTTCTGCTCTGGGTGTGCTACATTGCCCTAGAGCTGAAAGGCACAACGTGCAGGCTTCTTTCCAAAGGGGGAGTTGGGCCCCAAAGCATCTTGCTTCCAGCTCTTTGGGAAGCTAAGAAACAACTCGCTCTTTACAGTGCTCTTACAGCCTACCGGGAACATCTCTTCCAAAGGCCTGTGAAACGCTGTTTCTTTGAAGGCCTGACCTTGCTGAAGTAGATCTTCAGCTCTGGGTGTGCTACATTGCCCTAGAGCTGAAAGGCACAACGTGCAGGCTTCTTTCCAACGGGCGAGTTGGGCGCGAAAGCATCTTGCCTCCAGCTCTTTGGGAAGCTAAGAAACAACTCGCTCTGCACAGTGCTCTTACAGCCTACCGGGAACATCTCTTACAAAGGCCTGTGAAACGCAATTTCTTTGCAGGCCTGATCTGGCTGAAGTAGGACTTCTGCTCTGGGTGTGCTACTTTGCCCTAGAGCTGAAAGGCACAACGTGCAGGCTTCTTTCCAAAGGGCGAGTTGGGCCCCACAGCATCTTGCTTCCAGCTCTTTGGGAAGCTAAGAAACAACTCGCTCTGCACAGTGCTCTTACAGCCTACCGGGAACATCTCTTCCAAAGGCCTGTGAAACGCAGTTTCTTTGCAGGCCTGATCTGGCTGAAGTAGGACTTCTGCTCTGGGTGTGCTACTTTGCCCTAGAGCTGAAAGGAACAACGTGCAGGCTTCTTTCCAAAGGGCGAGTTGGGCCCCACAGCATCTTGCTTCCAGCTCTTTGGGAAGCTAAGAAACAACTCGCTCTGCACAGTGCTCTTACAGCCTACCGGGAACATGTCTTCCAAAGGTCTGTGAAACGCAGTTTCTTTGCAGGCCTGATCTGGCTGAAGTAGAACTTCTGCTCTGGGTGTGCTACATTGCCCTAGAGCTGAAAGCCACAACGTGCAGGCTTCTTTCCAAGGGCGAGTTGGGCCCCAAAGCATCTTACTTCCAGCTCTTTGGGAAGCTAAGAAACAACTCGCTCTGCACAGTGCTCTTACAGGCTACCAGGAACATATCTTACAAAGGCCTGTGAAATGCAGTTTCTTTGCAAGCCTGATCTGGCCGAAGTAGAACTTCTGCTCTGGGTGTGCTACATTGATCTAGAGCTGAAAGTCACAACGTGCAGGCTTCTTTCCATAGGGCGAGTTGGGCACCAAAGCAACTTGCTTCCAGCTCTTTGGGAAGCTAAGAAACAACTCGCTCTGCACAGTGCTCTTACAGCCTACCGGGAACATCTCTTACAAAGGCCTGTGAAACGCATTTTCTTTGCAGCCCTGATCTGTCTGAAGTAGAACTTCTGCTCTGGGTGTGCTACATTGCCCTAGAGCTGAAAGGCACAACGTGCAGGCTTCTTTCCAAAGGGCGAGTTGGGCACCAAAGCAACTTGCTTCCAGCTCTTTGGGAAGCTAAGAAACAACTCGCTCTGCACAGTGCTCTTACAGCCTACCGGGAACATCTCTTCCAAAGGCCTGTGAAACGCAGTTTCTTTGCAGGCCTGATCTGGCTGAAGTAGAACTTCTGCTCTGGTGTGCTACATTGCCCTAGAGCTGAAAGGCACAACGTGCAGGCTTCTTTGCAAAGGGCCAGATGGGCCCCAAAGCATCTTGCTTCCAGCTCTTCGGGAAGCTAAGAAACAACTCGCTCTGCACAGTGCTCTTACAGCCTACTGTGAACATCTCTTACAAAGGCCTGTGAAACGCACTTTCATTGCAGCCTGATCTGGCTGAAGTAGAACTTCTGCTCTGGGTGTGCTACATTGCTCTAGAGCTGAAAGGCACAACGTGCAGGCTTCTTTCCAAATGGCGAGTTGGGCCCTAAAGCATCGTGCTTCCAGCTCTTTGGGAAGCTAAGAAAAAAGTCGCTCTGCACAGTGCTCTTACAGCCTACCGGGAACATCTCTTCCAAAGGCCTGTGAAACGCTGTTTCTTTGCTGGCCTGACCTGGCTGAAGTACAACTTCTGCTCTGGGTGTGCTACATTGCCCTAGAGCTGAAAGGCACAACGTGCAGGCTTCTTTCCAAAGGGCGAGTTGGGCCCCAAAGCATCTTGCTTCCAGCTCTTTGGGAAGCTAAGAAACAACTCGCTCTGCACAGTGCTCTTACAGCCTACCGGGAACATCTCTTCCAAAGGCCTGTGAAACGCAGTTTCTTTGCAGGCCTGATTGCCTGAAGTAGAACTTCTGCTCTGGGTGTGCTACATTGCCCTAGAGCTGAAAGGCACAACGAGCAGGCTTAGTTCCAAAGGGCGAGTTGGGCCCCAAAGCATCTTGCTTCCAGCTCTTTGGGAAGCTAAGAAACAACTCGCTCTGCACAGTGCTCTTACAGCCTAGTGGGAACATGTCTTCCAAAGGCCTGTGAAACGCAATTTCTTTTCAGGCCTGATCTGGCTGAAGTAGGACTTCTGCTCTGGGTGTGCTACTTTGCCCTAGAGCTGAAAGGCACAACGTGCAGGCTTCTTTCCAAAGGGCGAGTTGGGCCCCACAGCATCTTGCTTCCAGCTCTTTGGGAAGCTAAGAAACAACTCGCTCTGCACAGTGCGCTTACAGCCTAGTGGGAACATCTCTTCCAAAGGCCTGTGAAACGCAGTTTCTTTGCAGGCCTGATCTGGCTGAAGTAGGACTTCTGCTCTGGGTGTGCTACTTTGCCCTAGAGCTGAAAGGCACAACGTGCAGGCTTCTTTCCAAAGGGCGAGTTGGGCCCCACAGCATCTTGCTTCCAGCTCTTTGGGAAGCTAAGAAACAACTCGCTCTGCACAGTGCTCTTACAGCCTAGTGGGAACATCTCTTCCAAAGGCCTGTGAAATGCAGTTTCTTTGCAGGCCTGATCTGGCTGAAGTAGGACTTCTGCTCTGGGTGTGCTACATTGCCCTAGAGCTGAAAGGCACAACGTGCAGGCTTCTTTCCAAGGGCGAGTTGGGCCCCAAAGCATCTTGCTTCCAGCTCTTTGGGAAGCTAAGAAACAACTCGCTCTGCACAGTGCTCTTACAGGCTACCAGGAACATCTCTTACAAAGGCCTGTGAAATGCAGTTTCTTTGCAGGCCTGATCTGGCTGAAGTAGAACTTCTGCTCTGGGTGTGCTACATTGCCCTAGAGCTGAAAGGCACAACGTGCTGGCTTCTTGCAAAAGCGCCAGTTGGGCCCCAAAGCATCTTGCTTCCAGCTCTTTGGGAAGCTAAGAAACAACTCGCTGTGCACAGAGCTCTTACAGCCTACCGGGAACATCTCTTCCAAAGGCCTGTGAAACGCAGTGTCTTTGCAGGCCTGATCTGGCTGAAGTAGGACTTCTGCTCTGGGTGTGCTACATTGCCCTAGAGATAAAAGGCACAACGTGCAGGCTTCTTTCCAAAGGGTGAGTTGGGCCCCACAGCATCTTGCTTCCAGCTCTTTGGGAAGCTAAGAAACAACTCGCTCTGCACAGTGCTCTTACAGCCTACCAGGAACATCTCTTCCAAAGGCCTGCGAAATGCTGTTTCTTTGCAGTCCTGATCTGGCTGGAGTAGAACTTCTGCTCTGCGTGTGCTGCCTTGCCATAGAGCTGAAAGGCTCAACGTGCAGGCTACTTTCCATAGGGCGAGTTGGGCCCCAATGCATCTTGCTTCCTGCTCTTTGGGAAGCTAAGAAACAACTCGCTCTGCACATTGCTCTTACAGCCTACCGGGAACATCTCTTCCACAGGCCTGCAAAACGCAGTTTCTTTGCAGGCCTGATCTGGCTGAAGTAGAACTTCTGCTCTGGGTGTGCTACATTGCCCTAGAGCTGAAAGGCACAACGTGAAGGCTTCTTTCCAAAGGGCGAGTTGGGCCCCAAAGCATCTTGCTTCCAGCTCTTTGGGAAGCTAAGAAACAACTCGCTCTGCACAGTGCTCTTACAGCCTACCGGGAACATCTCTGACAAATGCCTGTGAAACAGTTTCTTTGCAGGCCTGATCTGGCTGAAGTACAACTTCTGCTCTGGGTGTGCTACAGTGCCTGGAGCTGAAAGGCACAACGTGCAGGCTTCTTTCCAAAGGGCGAGTTGGCCCCCAAAGCATCTTGCTTCCAGCTCTTTGGGAAGCTAAGAAACAACTCGCTCTGCACAGTGCTCTTACAGCCTACCGGGAACATCTCTTCCAAAGGCCTGTGAAACGCAGTTTCTTTGCAGGCTTGATCTAGCAGAAGTAGAACTTCTGCACTGGGTGTGGTACATTGCCCTAGAGCTGAAAGGCACAACGTGCAGGCTTATTTCCAAAGGGCGAGTTGGGCCCCAAAGAACCTTGCTTCCAGCTCTTTGGGAAGCTTAGAAACAACACGCTCTGCACAGTGCTCTTACAGCCTACCGGGAACATCTCTTACAAAGGCCTGTGAAATGCAGTTTCTTTGCAGGCCTGATCTGGCCGAAGTAGAACTTCTGCTCTGGGTGTGCTACATTGCCCTAGAGCTGAAAGGCACAACGTGCAGGTTTCTTTCCATAGGGCGAGTTGGGCACCAAACCAACTTGCTTCCAGCTCTTTGGGAAGCTATGAAACAACTCGCTCTGCACAGTGCTCTTACAGGCTACCGGGAACATCTCTTCCAAAGGCCTGTGAAACGCAGTTTCTTTGCAGGCCTGATCTGGCTGAAGTAGAACTTCTGCTCTGGGTGTGCTCCATTGCCCTAGGGCTGAAAGGCACAACGTGCAGGCTTCTTTCCAAAGGGCGAGTTGGGCCCCAAAGCATCTTGCTTCCAGCTCTTTGGGAAGCTAAGAAACAACTCGCTCTGCACAGTGCTCTTACAGCCTACCGGGAACATCTCTTCCAAAGGCCTGTGAAACGCAGTTTCTTTGCAGGCTTGATCTAGCAGAAGTAGAACTTCTGCACTGGGTGTGGTACATTGCCCTAGAGCTGAAAGGCACAACGTGCAGGCTTATTTCCAAAGGGCGAGTTGGGCCCCAAAGAACCTTGCTTCCAGCTCTTTGGGAAGCTTAGAAACAACACGCTCTGCACAGTGCTCTTACAGCCTACCGGGAACATCTCTTACAAAGGCCTGTGAAATGCAGTTTCTTTGCAGGCCTGATCTGGCCGAAGTAGAACTTCTGCTCTGGGTGTGCTACATTGCCCTAGAGCTGAAAGGCACAACGTGCAGGTTTCTTTCCATAGGGCGAGTGGGGCACCAAAGCAACTGGCTTCCAGCTCTTTGGGAAGCTAAGAAACAACTCGCTCTGCACAGTGCTCTTACAACCTAGTGGGAACATCTCTTCCAAAGGCCTGTGAAACGCAGTTTCTTTGCAGGCCTGATCTGGCTGAAGTAGGACTTCTGCTCTGGGTGTGCTACTTTGCCCTAGGGCTGAAAGGCACAACGTGCAGGCTTCTTTCCAAAGGGCGAGTTGGACCCCACAGCATCTTGCTTCCAGCTCTTTGGGAAGCTGAGAAACAACTCGCTCTGCACAGTGCTCTTACAGCCTACCGGGAACATCTCTTCCAAAGGCCTGTGAAACGCAATTTCTTTGCAGGCCTGATCTGGCTGAAGTAGAACTTCTGCTCTGGGTGTGCTACATTGCCCTAGAGCTGAAAGCCACAACGTGCAGGCTTCTTTCCAAGGGCGAGTTGGGCCCCAAAGCATCTTACTTCCAGCTCTTTGGGAAGCTAAGAAACAACTCGCTCTGCACAGTGCTCTTACAGGCTACCAGGAACATATCTTACAAAGGCCTGTGAAATGCAGTTTCTTTGCAAGCCTGATCTGGCCGAAGTAGAACTTCTGCTCTGGGTGTGCTACTTTGACCTAGAGCTGAAAGGCACAACGTGCAGGCTTCTTTCCAAAGGGCGAGTTGGGCCCCACAGCATCTTGCTTCCAGCTCTTTGGGAAGCTAAGAAACAACTCGCTCTGCACAGTGCTCTTACAGCCTACCGGGAACATCTCTTCCAAAGGCCTGTGAAACGCAGTTTCTTTGCAGGCTTGATCTAGCAGAAGTAGAACTTCTGCTCTGGGTGTGGTACATTGCCCTAGAGCTGAAAGGCACAACGTGCAGGCTTATTTCCAAAGGGCGAGTTGGGCCCCAAAGAATCTTGCTTCCAGCTCTTTGGGAAGCTTAGAAACAACACGCTCTGCACAGTGCTCTTACAGCCTACCGGGAACATCTCTTACAAAGGCCTGTGAAATGCAGTTTCTTTGCAGGCCTGATCTGGCCGAAGTAGAACTTCTGCTCTGGGTGTGCTACATTGCCCTAGAGCTGAAGGGCACAACGTGCAGGTTTCTTTCCATAGGGCGAGTTGGGCACCAAAGCAACTTGCTTCCAGCTCTTTGGGAAGCTATGAAACAACTCGCTCTGCACAGTGCTCTTACAGGCTACCGGGAACATCTCTTCCAAAGGCCTGTGAAACGCAGTTTCTTTGCAGGCCTGATCTGGCTGAAGTAGAACTTCTGCTCTGGGTGTGCTCCATTGCCCTAGAGCTGAAAGGAACAACGTGCAGGCTTCTTTCCAAAGGGCGAGTTGGGCCCCAAAGCATGTTGCTTCCAGCTCTTTGGGAAGCTAAGAAACAACTCGCTCTGCACAGTGCTCTTACAGCCTACCGGGAACATCTCTTCCAAAGGCCTGTGAAACGCAGTTTCTTTGCAGGCCTGATCTGGCTGAAGTAGAACTTCTGCTCTGGGTGTGCTACATTGCCCTAGAGCTGAAAGGCACAACGTGCAGGCTTCTTTCCAAAGGGCGAGTTGGGCCCCAAAGCATCTTGCTTCCAGCTCTTTGGGAAGCTAAGAAACAACTCGCTCTGCACAGTGCTCTTACAGCCTACCGGGAACATATCTTACAAAGGCCTGTGAAACGCAGTTTCTTTGCAGGCCTGATCTGGCTGAAGTAGAACTTCTGCTCTGGGTGTGCTACATTGCCCTAGAGCTGAAAGGCACAACGTGCAGGCTTCTTTCCAAAGGGCGAGTTGGGCCCCAAAGCATCTTGCTTCCAGCTCTTTGGGAAGCTAAGAAACAACTCGCTCTGCACAGTGCTCTTACAGCCTACCGGGAACATCTCTTCCAAAGGCCTGTGAAACGCAGTTTCTTTGCAGGCCTGATCTGGCTGAAGTAGAACTTCTGCTCTGGGTGTGCTACATTGCCCTAGAGCTGAAAGGCACAACGTGCAGGCTTCTTTCCAAAGGGCGAGTTGGGCCCCAAAGCATCTTGCTTCCAGCTCTTTGGGAAGCTAAGAAACAACTCGCTCTGCACAGTGCTCTTACAGCCTACCGGGAACATCTCTTCCAAAGGCCTGTGAAACGCAGTTTCTTTGCAGGCCTGATCTGGCTGAAGTAGAACTTCTGCTCTGGGTGTGCTACATTGCCCTAGAGCTGAAAGGCACAACGTGCAGGCTTCTTTCCAAAGGGCGAGTTGGGCCCCAAAGCATCTTGCTTCCAGCTCTTTGGGAAGCTAAGAAACAACTCGCTCTGCACAGTGCTCTTACAGCCTACCGGGAACATCTCTTCCAAAGGCCTGTGAAACGCAGTTTCTTTGCAGGCCTGATCTGGCTGAAGTAGGACTTCTGCTCTGGGTGTGCTACTTTGCCCTAGAGCTGAAAGGCACAACGTGCAGGCTTATTTCCAAAGGGCGAGTTGGGCCCCACAGCATCTTGCTTCCAGCTCTTTGGGAAGCTAAGAAACAACTCGCTCTGCACAGTGCTCTTACAGCCTAGTGGGAACATCTCTTCCAAAGGCCTGTGAAACGCAGTTTCTTTGCAGGCCTGATCTGGCTGAAGTAGGACTTCTGCTCTGGGTGTGCTACTTTGCCCTAGAGCTGAAAGGCACAACGTGCAGGCTTCTTTCCAAAGGGCGAGTTGGGCCCCACAGCATCTTGCTTCCAGCTCTTTGGGAAGCTAAGAAACAACTCGCTCTGCACAGTGCTCTTACAGCCTAGTGGGAACATCTCTTCCAAAGGCCTGTGAAACGCAGTTTCTTTGCAGGCCTGATCTGGCTGAAGTAGGACTTCTGCTCTGGGTGTGCTACATTGCCCTAGAGCTGAAAGGCACAACGTGCAGGCTTCTTTCCAAAGGGCGAGTTGGGCCCCACAGCATCTTGCTTCCAGCTCTTTGGGAAGCTAAGAAACAACTCGCTCTGCACAGTGCTCTTACAGCCTAGCGGGAACATCTCTTCCAAAGGCCTGTGAAATGCAGTTTCTTTGCAGGCCTGATCTGGCTGAAGTAGGACTTCTGCTCTGGGTGTGCTACATTGCCCTAGAGCTGAAAGGCACAACGTGCAGGCTTCTTTCCAAAGGGCGAGTTGGGCCCCAAAGCATCTTGCTTCCAGCTCTTTGGGAAGCTAAGAAACAACTCGCTCTGCACAGTGCTCTTACAGCCTACCGGGAACATCTCTTCCAAAGGCCTGTGAAACGCAGTGTCTTTGCAGGCCTGATCTGGCTGAAGTAGGACTTCTGCTCTGGGTGTGCTACATTGCCCTAGAGCTGAAAGGCACAACGTGCAGGCTTCTTTCCAAAGGGCGAGTTGGGCCCCACAGCATCTTGCTTCCAGCTCTTTGGGAACCTAAGAAACAACTCGCTCTGCACAGTGCTCTTACAGCCTACCGGGAACATCTCTTCCAAAGGCCTGTGAAACGCAGTTTCTTTGCAGGCCTGATCTGGCTGAAGTAGGACTTCTGCTCTGGGTGTGCCACTTTCCCCTAGAGCTGAAAGGCACAACGTGCAGGCTTCTTTCCAAAGGGCGAGTTGGGCCCCACAGCATCTTGCTTCCAGCTCTTTGGGAAGCTAAGAAACAACTCGCTCTGCACAGTGCTCTTACAGCCTACCAGGAGCATCTCTTGCAAGGGCCTGTGAAACGCAGTGTCTTTGCAGGCCTGATCTGGCTGAAGTAGGACTTCTGCTCTGGGTGTGCTACATTGCCCTAGAGCTGAAAGGCCCAACGTGCAGGCTTCTTACCAAAGGGCGAGTTGGGCCCCACAGCATCTTGCTTCCAGCTCTTTGGGAAGCTAAGAAACAACTCGCTCTGCACAGTGCTCTTACAGCCTACCGGGAACATCTCTTCCAAAGGCCTGTGAAACGCAGTTTCTTTGCAGGCCTGATCTGGCTGAAGTAGGACTTCTGCTCTGGGTGTGCTACTTTGCCCTAGAGCTGAAAGGCACAACGTGCAGGCTTCTTTCCAAAGGGCGAGTTGGGTCCCACAGCATCTTGCTTCCAGCTCTTTGGGAAGCTAAGAAACAACTCGCTCTGCACAGTGCTCTTACAGCCTTCTGGGAACATGTCTTCCAAAGGCCTGTGAAACGCAGTTTCTTTGCAGGCCTGATCTGGCTGAAGTAGGACTTCTGCTCTGGGTGTGCTACTTTGCCCTAGAGCTGAAAGGCACAACGTGCAGGCTTCTTTCCAAAGGGCGAGTTGGGCCCCACAGCATCTTGCTTCCAGCTCTTTGGGAAGCTAAGAAACAACTCGCTCTGCACAGTGCTCTTACAGCCTACCGGGAACATCTCTTCCAAAGGCCTGTGAAACGCAGTTTATTTGCAGGCCTGATCTGGCTGAAGTAGAACTTCTGCTCTCGGTGTGCTACCTTGCCCTAGAGCTGAAAGGCACAACGTGCAGGCTTCTTTCCAAGGGCGAGTTGGGCCCCAAAGCATCTTTCATCCAGCTCTTTGGGAAGCTAAGAAACAACTCGCTCTGCCCAGTGCTCTTACAGGCTACCGGGAACAACTCTTCCAAAGGCCTGTGAAACGCAGTTTCTTTGCAGGCCTGATCTGGCTGAAGTATTACTTCTGCCTGGGTGTGCTACATTGCCCAAGAGCTGAAAGGCACAACCTGCAGGCTTCTTTCCAAAGGGGGAGTTGGGCCCCAAAGCATCTTGCTTCCAGCTCTTTGGGAAGCTAAGAAACAACTCGCTCTTTACAGTGCTCTTACAGCCTACCGGGAACATCTCTTACAAAGGCCTGTGAAACGCTGTTTCTTTGAAGGCCTGACCTTGCTGAAGTAGATGTTCAGCTCTGGGTGTGCTACATTGCCCTAGAGCTGAAAGGCACAACGTGCAGGCTTCTTTCCAACGGGCGAGTTGGGCGCGAAAGCATCTTGCCTCCAGCTCTTTCGGAAGCTAAGAAACAACTCGCTCTGCACTGTGCTCTTACAGCATACCGGGAACATCTCTTCCAAAGGCCTGTGAAACGCAGTTTCTTTGCAGGCCTGATCTGGCTGAAGTAGAACTTCTGCTCTGGTGTGCTACATTGCCCTAGAGCTGAAAGGCACAACGTGCAGGCTTCTTTCCAAAGGGCGAGATGGGCCCCAAAGCATCTTGCTTCCAGCTCTTCGGGAAGCTAAGAAACAACTCGCTCTGCACAGTGCTCTTACAGCCTACTGTGAACATCTCTTACAAAGGCCTGTGAAACGCACTTTCATTGCAGCCTGATCTGGCTGAAGTAGAACTTCTGCTCTGGGTGTGCTACATTGCTCTAGAGCTGAAAGGCACAACGTGCAGGCTTCTTTCCAAATGGCGAGTTGGGCCCCAAAGCATCGTGCTTCCAGCTCTTTGGGAAGCTAAGAAACAACTCGCTCTGCACAGTGCTCTTACAGCCTAGTGGGAACATCTCTTCCAAAGGCCTGTGAAACGCAGTTTCTTTGCTGGCCTGATCTGGCTGAAGTACGACTTCTGCTCTGGGTGTGCTACATTGCCCTAGAGCTGAAAGGCACAACGTGCAGGCTTCTTTCCAAAGGGCGAGTTGGGCCCCAAAGCATCTTGCTTCCAGCTCTTTGGGAAGCTAAGAAACAACTCGCTCTGCACAGTGCTCTTACAGCCTACCGGGAACATCTCTTCCAAAGGCCTGTGAAACGCAGTTTCTTTGCAGGCCTGATCTGGCTGAAGTAGAACTTCTGCTCTGGGTGTGCTACATTGCCCTAGAGCTGAAAGGCACAACGTGCAGGCTTCGTTCCAAAGGGCGAGTTGGGCCCCACAGCATCTTGCTTCCAGCTCTTTGGGAAGCTAAGAAACAACTCGCTCTGCACAGTGCTCTTACAGCCTAGTGGGAACATGTCTTCCAAAGGCCTGTGAAACGCAATTTCTTTGCAGGCCTGATCTGGCTGAAGTAGGACTTCTGCTCTGGGTGTGCTACTTTGCCCTAGAGCTGAAAGGCACAACGTGCAGGCTTCTTTCCAAAGGGCGAGTTGGGCCCCACAGCATCTTGCTTCCAGCTCTTTGGGAAGCTAAGAAACAACTCGCTCTGCACAGTGCGCTTACAGCCTAGTGGGAACATCTCTTCCAAAGGCCTGTGAAACGCAGTTTCTTTGCAGGCCTGATCTGGCTGAAGTAGGACTTCTGCTCTGGGTGTGCTACTTTGCCCTAGAGCTGAAAGGCACAACGTGCAGGCTTCTTTCCAAAGGGCGAGTTGGGCCCCACAGCATCTTGCTTCCAGCTCTTTGGGAAGCTAAGAAACAACTCGCTCTGCACAGTGCTCTTACAGCCTAGTGGGAACATCTCTTCCAAAGGCCTGTGAAACGCAGTTTCTTTGCAGGCCTGATCTGGCTGAAGTAGGACTTCTGCTCTGGGTGTGCTACTTTGCCCTAGAGCTGAAAGGCACAACGTGCAGGCTTCTTTCCAAAGGGCGAGTTGGGCCCCACAGCATCTTGCTTCCAGCTCTTTGGGAAGCTAAGAAACAACTCGCTCTGCACAGTGCTCTTACAGCCTACCAGGAACATCTCTTCCAAAGGCCTGCGAAATGCTGTTTCTTTGCAGTCCTGATCTGGCTGGAGTAGAACTTCTGCTCTGCGTGTGCTGCCTTGCCATAGAGCTGAAAGTCTCAACGTGCAGGCTACTTTCCATAGGGCGAGTTGGGCCCCACAGCATCTTGCTTCCAGCTCTTTGGGAAGCTAAGAAACAACTCGCTCTGCACAGTGCTCTTACAGCCTAGTGGGAACATGTCTTCCAAAGGCCTGTGAAACGCAGTTTCTTTGCAGGCCTGATGTGGCTGAAGTAGGACTTCTGCTCTGGGTGTGCTACTTTGCCCTAGAGCTGAAAGGCACAACGTGCAGACTTCTTTCCAAAGGGCGAGTTGGGCCCCACAGCATCTTGCTTCCAGCTCTTTGGGAAGCTAAGAAACAACTCGCTCTGCACAGTGCTCTTACAGCCTACCGGGAACATCTCTTCCAAAGAGCTGTGAAGCGCAGTTTCTTTGCAGGCCTGATCTGGCTGAAGTAGGACTTCTGCTCTGGGTGTGCTACTTTGCCCTAGAGCTGAAAGGCACAACGTGCAGGCTTCTTTCCAAAGGGCGAGTTGGGCCCCACAGCATCTTGCTTCCAGCTCTTTGGCAAGCTAAGAAACAACTCGCTCTGCACAGTGCTCTTACAGCCTTCCGGGAACATGTCTTCCAAAGGCCTGTGAAACGCAGTTTCTTTGCAGGCCTGATCTGGCTGAAGTAGGACTTCTGCTCTGGGTGTTCTACTTTGCCCTAGAGCTGAAAGGCACAACGTGCAGGCTTCTTTCCAAAGGGCGAGTTGGGCCCCACAGCATCTTGCTTCCAGCTCTTTGGGAAGCTAAGAAACAACTCGCTCTGCACAGTGCTCTTACAGCCTAGTTGGAACATCTCTTCCAAAGGCCAGTGAAACGCAGTTTCTTTGCAGGCCTGATCTGGCTGAAGTAATACTTCTGCTCTGGGTGTGCTACTTTGCCCTAGAGCTGAAAGGCACAACGTGCAGGCTTCTTTCCAAAGGGCGAGTTGGGCCCCACAGCATCTTGCTTCCAGCTCTTTGGGAAGCTAAGAAACAACTCGCTCTGCACAGTGCTCTTACAGCCTACCGGGAACATCTCTTCCAAAGGCCTGTGAAACGCAGTTTCTTTGCAGGCCTGATCTGGCTGAAGTAGGACTTCTGCTCTGGGTGTTCTACTTTGCCCTAGAGCTGAAAGGCACAACGTGCAGGCTTCTTTCCAAAGGGCGAGTTGGGCCCCACAGCGTCTTGCTTCCAGCTCTTTGGGAAGCTAAGAAACAACTCGCTCTGCACAGTGCTCTTACAGCCTACCGGGAACATCTCTTCCAAAGGCCTGTGAAACGCAGTTTCTTTGCAGGCCTGATCTGGCTGAAGTAGGACTTCTGCTCTGGGTGTGCTACTTTGCCCTAGAGCTGAAAGGCACAACGTGCAGGCTTCTTTCCAAAGGGCGAGTTGGGCCCCACAGCATCTTGCTTCCAGCTCTTTGGGAAGCTAAGAAACAACTCGCTCTGCACAGTGCTCTTACAGCCTACCGGGAACATCTCTTCCAAAGGCCTGTGAAACGCAGTTTCTTTGCAGGCCTGATCTGGCTGAAGTAGGACTTCTGCTCTGGGTGTGCTACTTTGCCCTAGAGCTGAAAGGCACAACGTGCAGGCTTCTTTCCAAAGGGCGAGTTGGGCCCCACAGCATCTTGCTTCCAGCTCTTTGGGAAGCTAAGAAACAACTCGCTCTGCACAGTGCTCTTACAGCCTACCGGGAACATCTCTTCCAAAGGCCTGTGAAACGCAGTTTCTTTGCAGGCCTGATCTGGCTGAAGTAGGACTTCTGCTCTGGGTGTGCTACTTTGCCCTAGAGCTGAAAGGCACAACGTGCAGGCTTCTTTCCAAAGGGCGAGTTGGGCCCCACAGCATCTTGCTTCCAGCTCTTTGGGAAGCTAAGAAACAACTCGCTCTGCACAGTGCTCTTACAGCCTACCGGGAACATCTCTTACAAAGGCCTGTGAAACGCAGTTTCTTTGCAGGCCTGATCTGGCTGAAGTAGAACTTCTGCTCTGGGTGTGCTACATTGCCCTAGAGCTGAAAGGCACAACGTGCTGGCTTCTTTCCAAAGCGCCAGTTGGGCCCCAAAGCATCTTGCTTCCAGCTCTTTGGGAAGCTAAGAAACAACTCGCTCTGCACAGTGCTCTTACAGCCTACCGGGAACATCTCTTCCAAAGGCCTGTGAAACGCAGTTTCTTTGCAGGCCTGATCAGGATGAAGTAGAACTTCTGCTCTGGGTGTGCTACATTGCCCTAGAGCTGAAAGCCACAACGTGCAGGCTTCTTTCCAACGGGCGAGTTGGGCGCGAAAGCATCTTGCCTCCAGCTCTTTGCGAAGCTAAGAAACAACTCGCTCTGCACAGTGCTCTTCCAACCTAGTGAGAACATCTCTTCCAAAGGCCTGTGAAACGCAGTTTCTTTGCAGGCCTGATCTGGCTGAAGTAGGACTTCTGCTCTGGGTGTGCTACTTTGCCCTAGAGCTGAAAGGCACAACGTGCAGGCTTCTTTCCAAAGGGCGAGTTGGGCCCCACAGCATCTTGCTTCCAGCTCTTTGGGAAGCTAAGAAACAACTCGCTCTGCACAGTGCTCTTACAGCCTACCGGGAACATCTCTTCCAAAGGCCTGTGAAACGCAGTTTCTTTGCAGGCCTGATCTGGCTGAAGTAGGACTTCTGCTCTGGGTGTGCTACTTTGCCCTAGAGCTGAAAGGCACAACGTGCAGGCTTCTTTCCAAAGGGCGAGTTGGGCCCCACAGCATCTTGCTTCCAGCTCTTTGGGAAGCTAAGAAACAACTCGCTCTGCACAGTGCTCTTACAGCCTACCGGGAACATGTCTTCCAAAGGTCTGTGAAACGCAGTTTCTTTGCAGGCCTGATCTGGCTGAAGTAGAACTTCTGCTCTGGGTGTGCTACATTGCCCTAGAGCTGAAAGCCACAACGTGCAGGCTTCTTTCCAAGGGCGAGTTGGGCCCCAAAGCATCTTACTTCCAGCTCTTTGGGAAGCTAAGAAACAACTCGCTCTGCACAGTGCTCTTACAGCCTACCGGGAACATATCTTACAAAGGCCTGTGAAACGCAGTTTCTTTGCAGGCCTGATCTGGCTGAAGTAGAACTTCTGCTCTGGGTGTGCTACATTGACCTAGAGCTGAAAGGCACAACGTGCAGGCTTCTTTCCAAAGGGCGAGTTGGGCCCCAAAGCATCTTGCTTCCAGCTCTTTGGGAAGCTAAGAAACAACTCGCTCTGCACAGTGCTCTTACAGCCTACCGGGAACATCTCTTCCAAAGGCCTGTGAAACGCAGTTTCTTTGCAGGCCTGATCTGGCTGAAGTAGAACTTCTGCTCTGGGTGTGCTACTTTGCCCTAGAGCTGAAAGGCACAACGTGCAGGCTTCTTTCCAAAGGGCGAGTTGGGCCCCACAGCATCTTGCTTCCAGCTCTTTGGGAAGCTAAGAAACAACTCGCTCTGCACAGTGCTCTTACAGCCTACCGGGAACATCTCTTCCAAAGGCCTGTGAAACGCAGTTTATTTGCAGGCCTGATCTGGCTGAAGTAGAACTTCTGCTCTCGGTGTGCTACCTTGCCCTAGAGCTGAAAGGCACAACGTGCAGGCTTCTTTCCAAGGGCGAGTTGGGCCCCACAGCATCTTGCTTCCAGCTCTTTGGGAAGCTAAGAAACAACTCGCTCTGCACAGTGCTCTTACAGCCTACCGGGAACAACTCTTCCAAAGGCCTGTGAAACGCAGTTTCTTTGCAGGCCTGATCTGGCTGAAGTAGGACTTCTGCCTGGGTGTGCTACTTTGCCCAAGAGCTGAAAGGCACAACGTGCAGGCTTCTTTCCAAAGGGCGAGTTGGGCCCCAAAGCATCTTGCTTCCAGCTCTTTGGGAAGCTAAGAAACAACTCGCTCTGCACAGTGCTCTTACAGCCTACCGGGAACATCTCTTCCAAAGGCCTGTGAAACGCAGTTTCTTTGCAGGCCTGATCTGGCTGAAGTAGGACTTCTGCTCTGGGTGTGCTACATTGCCCTAGAGCTGAAAGGCACAACGTGCAGGCTTCTTTCCAAAGGGCGAGTTGGGCCCCAAAGCATCTTGCTTCCAGCTCTTTGGGAAGCTAAGAAACAACTCGCTCTGCACAGTGCTCTTACAGCCTACCGGGAACATCTCTTCCAAAGGCCTGTGAAACGCAGTTTCTTTGCAGGCCTGATCTGGCTGAAGTAGAACTTCTGCTCTGGTGTGCTACTTTGCCCTAGAGCTGAAAGGCACAACGTGCAGGCTTCTTTCCAAAGGGCGAGTTGGGCCCCAAAGCATCTTGCTTCCAGCTCTTTGGGAAGCTAAGAAACAACTCGCTCTGCACAGTGCTCTTACAGCCTACTGGGAACATCTCTTCCAAAGGCCTGTGAAACGCAGTTTCATTGCAGGCCTGATCTGGCTGAAGTAGAACTTCTGCTCTGGGTGTGCTACATTGCTCTAGAGCTGAAAGGCACAACGTGCAGGCTTCTTTCCAAAGGGCGAGTTGGGCCCCACAGCATCTTGCTTCCAGCTCTTTGGGAAGCTAAGAAAGAAGTCGCTCTGCACAGTGCTCTTACAGCCTACCGGGAACATCTCTTCCAAAGGCCTGTGAAACGCAGTTTCTTTGCTGGCCTGATCTGGCTGAAGTACGACTTCTGCTCTGGGTGTGCTACATTGCCCTAGAGCTGAAAGGCACAACGTGCAGGCTTCTTTCCAAAGGGCGAGTTGGGCCCCAAAGCATCTTGCTTCCAGCTCTTTGGGAAGCTAAGAAACAACTCGCTCTGCACAGTGCTCTTACAGCCTACCGGGAACATCTCTTCCAAAGGCCTGTGAAACGCAGTTTCTTTGCAGGCCTGATCTGGCTGAAGTAGAACTTCTGCTCTGGGTGTGCTACTTTGCCCTAGAGCTGAAAGGCACAACGTGCAGGCTTCTTTCCAAAGGGCGAGTTGGGCCCCACAGCATCTTGCTTCCAGCTCTTTGGGAAGCTAAGAAACAACTCGCTCTGCACAGTGCTCTTACAGCCTAGTGGGAACATGTCTTCCAAAGGCCTGTGAAACGCAGTTTCTTTGCAGGCCTGATCTGGCTGAAGTAGGACTTCTGCTCTGGGTGTGCTACTTTGCCCTAGAGCTGAAAGGCACAACGTGCAGGCTTCTTTCCAAAGGGCGAGTTGGGCCCCACAGCATCTTGCTTCCAGCTCTTTGGGAAGCTAAGAAACAACTCGCTCTGCACAGTGCGCTTACAGCCTAGTGGGAACATCTCTTCCAAAGGCCTGTGAAACGCAGTTTCTTTGCAGGCCTGATCTGGCTGAAGTAGGACTTCTGCTCTGGGTGTGCTACTTTGCCCTAGAGCTGAAAGGCACAACGTGCAGGCTTCTTTCCAAAGGGCGAGTTGGGCCCCACAGCATCTTGCTTCCAGCTCTTTGGGAAGCTAAGAAACAACTCGCTCTGCACAGTGCTCTTACAGCCTAGTGGGAACATCTCTTCCAAAGGCCTGTGAAACGCAGTTTCTTTGCAGGCCTGATCTGGCTGAAGTAGGACTTCTGCTCTGGGTGTGCTACTTTGCCCTAGAGCTGAAAGGCACAACGTGCAGGCTTCTTTCCAAGGGCGAGTTGGGCCCCACAGCATCTTGCTTCCAGCTCTTTGGGAAGCTAAGAAACAACTCGCTCTGCACAGTGCTCTTACAGCCTACCGGGAACATCTCTTCCAAAGGCCTGTGAAACGCAGTTTCTTTGCAGGCCTGATCTGGCTGAAGTAGAACTTCTGCTCTGGGTGTGCTACTTTGCCCTAGAGCTGAAAGGCACAACGTGCAGGCTTCTTTCCAAAGGGCGAGTTGGGCCCCACAGCATCTTGCTTCCAGCTCTTTGGGAAGCTAAGAAACAACTCGCTCTGCACAGTGCTCTTACAGCCTACCGGGAACATCTCTTCCAAAGGCCTGTGAAACGCAGTTTCTTTGCAGGCCTGATCTGGCTGAAGTAGGACTTCTGCTCTGGGTGTGCTACTTTGCCCTAGAGCTGAAAGGCACAACGTGCAGGCTTCTTTCCAAAGGGCGAGTTGGGCCCCACAGCATCTTGCTTCCAGCTCTTTGGGAAGCTAAGAAACAACTCGCTCTGCACAGTGCTCTTACAGCCTACCGGGAACATCTCTTCCAAAGGCCTGTGAAACGCAGTTTCTTTGCAGGCCTGATCTGGCTGAAGTAGGACTTCTGCTCTGGGTGTGCTACTTTGCCCTAGAGCTGAAAGGCACAACGTGCAGGCTTCTTTCCAAAGGGCGAGTTGGGCCCCACAGCATCTTGCTTCCAGCTCTTTGGGAAGCTAAGAAACAACTCGCTCTGCACAGTGCTCTTACAGCCTACTGGGAACATCTCTTCCAAAGGCCTGTGAAACGCAGTTTCTTTGCAGGCCTGATCTGGCTGAAGTAGGACTTCTGCTCTGGGTGTGCTACTTTGCCCTAGAGCTGAAAGGCACAACGTGCAGGCTTCTTTCCAAAGGGCGAGTTGGGCCCCACAGCATCTTGCTTCCAGCTCTTTGGGAAGCTAAGAAACAACTCGCTCTGCACAGTGCTCTTACAGCCTACCGGGAACATCTCTTCCAAAGGCCTGTGAAACGCAGTTTCTTTGCAGGCCTGATCTGGCTGAAGTAGGACTTCTGCTCTGGGTGTGCTACTTTGCCCTAGAGCTGAAAGGCACAACGTGCAGGCTTCTTTCCAAAGGGCGAGTTGGGCCCCACAGCATCTTGCTTCCAGCTCTTTGGGAAGCTAAGAAACAACTCGCTCTGCACAGTGCTCTTACAGCCTACCGGGAACATCTCTTCCAAAGGCCTGTGAAACGCAGTTTCTTTGCAGGCCTGATCTGGCTGAAGTAGGACTTCTGCTCTGGGTGTGCTACTTTGCCCTAGAGCTGAAAGGCACAACGTGCAGGCTTCTTTCCAAAGGGCGAGTTGGGCCCCACAGCATCTTGCTTCCAGCTCTTTGGGAAGCTAAGAAACAACTCGCTCTGCACAGTGCTCTTACAGCCTAGTGGGAACATCTCTTCCAAAGGCCTGTGAAACGCAGTTTCTTTGCAGGCCTGATCTGGCTGAAGTAGGACTTCTGCTCTGGGTGTGCTACTTTGCCCTAGAGCTGAAAGGCACAACGTGCAGGCTTCTTTCCAAAGGGCGAGTTGGGCCCCACAGCATCTTGCTTCCAGCTCTTTGGGAAGCTAAGAAACAACTCGCTCTGCACAGTGCTCTTACAGCCTACCGGGAACATCTCTTCCAAAGGCCTGTGAAACGCAGTTTCTTTGCAGGCCTGATCTGGCTGAAGTAGGACTTCTGCTCTGGGTGTGCTACTTTGCCCTAGAGCTGAAAGGCACAACGTGCAGGCTTCTTTCCAAAGGGCGAGTTGGGCCCCACAGCATCTTGCTTCCAGCTCTTTGGGAAGCTAAGAAACAACTCGCTCTGCACAGTGCTCTTACAGCCTACCGGGAACATCTCTTCCAAAGGCCTGTGAAACGCAGTTTCTTTGCAGGCCTGATCTGGCTGAAGTAGGACTTCTGCTCTGGGTGTGCTACTTTGCCCTAGAGCTGAAAGGCACAACGTGCAGGCTTCTTTCCAAAGGGCGAGTTGGGCCCCACAGCATCTTGCTTCCAGCTCTTTGGGAAGCTAAGAAACAACTCGCTCTGCACAGTGCTCTTACAGCCTACTGGGAACATCTCTTCCAAAGGCCTGTGAAACGCAGTTTCTTTGCAGGCCTGATCTGGCTGAAGTAGGACTTCTGCTCTGGGTGTGCTACTTTGCCCTAGAGCTGAAAGGCACAACGTGCAGGCTTCTTTCCAAAGGGCGAGTTGGGCCCCACAGCATCTTGCTTCCAGCTCTTTGGGAAGCTAAGAAACAACTCGCTCTGCACAGTGCTCTTACAGCCTACCGGGAACATGTCTTCCAAAGGCCTGTGAAACGCAGTTTCTTTGCAGGCCTGATCTGGCTGAAGTAGGACTTCTGCTCTGGGTGTGCTACTTTGCCCTAGAGCTGAAAGGCACAACGTGCAGGCTTCTTTCCAAAGGGCGAGTTGGGCCCCACAGCATCTTGCTTCCAGCTCTTTGGGAAGCTAAGAAACAACTCGCTCTGCACAGTGCTCTTACAGCCTACTGGGAACATCTCTTCCAAAGGCCTGTGAAACGCAGTTTCTTTGCAGGCCTGATCTGGCTGAAGTAGGACTTCTGCTCTGGGTGTGCTACTTTGCCCTAGAGCTGAAAGGCACAACGTGCAGGCTTCTTTCCAAAGGGCGAGTTGGGCCCCACAGCATCTTGCTTCCAGCTCTTTGGGAAGCTAAGAAACAACTCGCTCTGCACAGTGCTCTTACAGCCTACCGGGAACATCTCTTCCAAAGGCCTGTGAAACGCAGTTTCTTTGCAGGCCTGATCTGGCTGAAGTAGGACTTCTGCTCTGGGTGTGCTACTTTGCCCTAGAGCTGAAAGGCACAACGTGCAGGCTTCTTTCCAAAGGGCGAGTTGGGCCCCACAGCATCTTGCTTCCAGCTCTTTGGGAAGCTAAGAAACAACTCGCTCTGCACAGTGCTCTTACAGCCTACCGGGAACATCTCTTCCAAAGGCCTGTGAAACGCAGTTTCTTTGCAGGCCTGATCTGGCTGAAGTAGGACTTCTGCTCTGGGTGTGCTACTTTGCCCTAGAGCTGAAAGGCACAACGTGCAGGCTTCTTTCCAAAGGGCGAGTTGGGCCCCACAGCATCTTGCTTCCAGCTCTTTGGGAAGCTAAGAAACAACTCGCTCTGCACAGTGCTCTTACAGCCTACCGGGAACATCTCTTCCAAAGGCCTGTGAAACGCAGTTTCTTTGCAGGCCTGATCTGGCTGAAGTAGGACTTCTGCTCTGGGTGTGCTACTTTGCCCTAGAGCTGAAAGGCACAACGTGCAGGCTTCTTTCCAAAGGGCGAGTTGGGCCCCACAGCATCTTGCTTCCAGCTCTTTGGGAAGCTAAGAAACAACTCGCTCTGCACAGTGCTCTTACAGCCTACTGGGAACATCTCTTCCAAAGGCCTGTGAAACGCAGTTTCTTTGCAGGCCTGATCTGGCTGAAGTAGGACTTCTGCTCTGGGTGTGCTACTTTGCCCTAGAGCTGAAAGGCACAACGTGCAGGCTTCTTTCCAAAGGGCGAGTTGGGCCCCACAGCATCTTGCTTCCAGCTCTTTGGGAAGCTAAGAAACAACTCGCTCTGCACAGTGCTCTTACAGCCTACCGGGAACATCTCTTCCAAAGGCCTGTGAAACGCAGTTTCTTTGCAGGCCTGATCTGGCTGAAGTAGGACTTCTGCTCTGGGTGTGCTACTTTGCCCTAGAGCTGAAAGGCACAACGTGCAGGCTTCTTTCCAAAGGGCGAGTTGGGCCCCACAGCATCTTGCTTCCAGCTCTTTGGGAAGCTAAGAAACAACTCGCTCTGCACAGTGCTCTTACAGCCTACTGGGAACATCTCTTCCAAAGGCCTGTGAAACGCAGTTTCTTTGCAGGCCTGATCTGGCTGAAGTAGGACTTCTGCTCTGGGTGTGCTACTTTGCCCTAGAGCTGAAAGGCACAACGTGCAGGCTTCTTTCCAAAGGGCGAGTTGGGCCCCACAGCATCTTGCTTCCAGCTCTTTGGGAAGCTAAGAAACAACTCGCTCTGCACAGTGCTCTTACAGCCTACTGGGAACATGTCTTCCAAAGGCCTGTGAAACGCAGTTTCTTTGCAGGCCTGATCTGGCTGAAGTAGGACTTCTGCTCTGGGTGTGCTACTTTGCCCTAGAGCTGAAAGGCACAACGTGCAGGCTTCTTTCCAAAGGGCGAGTTGGGCCCCACAGCATCTTGCTTCCAGCTCTTTGGGAAGCTAAGAAACAACTCGCTCTGCACAGTGCTCTTACAGCCTACCGGGAACATCTCTTCCAAAGGCCTGTGAAACGCAGTTTCTTTGCAGGCCTGATCTGGCTGAAGTAGGACTTCTGCTCTGGGTGTGCTACTTTGCCCTAGAGCTGAAAGGCACAACGTGCAGGCTTCTTTCCAAAGGGCGAGTTGGGCCCCACAGCATCTTGCTTCCAGCTCTTTGGGAAGCTAAGAAACAACTCGCTCTGCACAGTGCTCTTACAGCCTACCGGGAACATCTCTTCCAAAGGCCTGTGAAACGCAGTTTCTTTGCAGGCCTGATCTGGCTGAAGTAGGACTTCTGCTCTGGGTGTGCTACTTTGCCCTAGAGCTGAAAGGCACAACGTGCAGGCTTCTTTCCAAAGGGCGAGTTGGGCCCCACAGCATCTTGCTTCCAGCTCTTTGGGAAGCTAAGAAACAACTCGCTCTGCACAGTGCTCTTACAGCCTAGTGGGAACATGTCTTCCAAAGGCCTGTGAAACGCAGTTTCTTTGCAGGCCTGATCTGGCTGAAGTAGGACTTCTGCTCTGGGTGTGCTACTTTGCCCTAGAGCTGAAAGGCACAACGTGCAGGCTTCTTTCCAAAGGGCGAGTTGGGCCCCACAGCATCTTGCTTCCAGCTCTTTGGGAAGCTAAGAAACAACTCGCTCTGCACAGTGCTCTTACAGCCTACCGGGAACATCTCTTCCAAAGGCCTGTGAAACGCAGTTTCTTTGCAGGCCTGATCTGGCTGAAGTAGGACTTCTGCTCTGGGTGTGCTACTTTGCCCTAGAGCTGAAAGGCACAACGTGCAGGCTTCTTTCCAAAGGGCGAGTTGGGCCCCACAGCATCTTGCTTCCAGCTCTTTGGGAAGCTAAGAAACAACTCGCTCTGCACAGTGCTCTTACAGCCTACCGGGAACATCTCTTCCAAAGGCCTGTGAAACGCAGTTTCTTTGCAGGCCTGATCTGGCTGAAGTAGGACTTCTGCTCTGGGTGTGCTACTTTGCCCTAGAGCTGAAAGGCACAACGTGCAGGCTTCTTTCCAAAGGGCGAGTTGGGCCCCACAGCATCTTGCTTCCAGCTCTTTGGGAAGCTAAGAAACAACTCGCTCTGCACAGTGCTCTTACAGCCTAGTGGGAACATCTCTTCCAAAGGCCTGTGAAACGCAGTTTCTTTGCAGGCCTGATCTGGCTGAAGTAGGACTTCTGCTCTGGGTGTGCTACTTTGCCCTAGAGCTGAAAGGCACAACGTGCAGGCTTCTTTCCAAAGGGCGAGTTGGGCCCCACAGCATCTTGCTTCCAGCTCTTTGGGAAGCTAAGAAACAACTCGCTCTGCACAGTGCTCTTACAGCCTACCGGGAACATCTCTTCCAAAGGCCTGTGAAACGCAGTTTCTTTGCAGGCCTGATCTGGCTGAAGTAGGACTTCTGCTCTGGGTGTGCTACTTTGCCCTAGAGCTGAAAGGCACAACGTGCAGGCTTCTTTCCAAAGGGCGAGTTGGGCCCCACAGCATCTTGCTTCCAGCTCTTTGGGAAGCTAAGAAACAACTCGCTCTGCACAGTGCTCTTACAGCCTACCGGGAACATCTCTTCCAAAGGCCTGTGAAACGCAGTTTCTTTGCAGGCCTGATCTGGCTGAAGTAGGACTTCTGCTCTGGGTGTGCTACTTTGCCCTAGAGCTGAAAGGCACAACGTGCAGGCTTCTTTCCAAAGGGCGAGTTGGGCCCCACAGCATCTTGCTTCCAGCTCTTTGGGAAGCTAAGAAACAACTCGCTCTGCACAGTGCTCTTACAGCCTACTGGGAACATCTCTTCCAAAGGCCTGTGAAACGCAGTTTCTTTGCAGGCCTGATCTGGCTGAAGTAGGACTTCTGCTCTGGGTGTGCTACTTTGCCCTAGAGCTGAAAGGCACAACGTGCAGGCTTCTTTCCAAAGGGCGAGTTGGGCCCCACAGCATCTTGCTTCCAGCTCTTTGGGAAGCTAAGAAACAACTCGCTCTGCACAGTGCTCTTACAGCCTACTGGGAACATCTCTTCCAAAGGCCTGTGAAACGCAGTTTCTTTGCAGGCCTGATCTGGCTGAAGTAGGACTTCTGCTCTGGGTGTGCTACTTTGCCCTAGAGCTGAAAGGCACAACGTGCAGGCTTCTTTCCAAAGGGCGAGTTGGGCCCCACAGCATCTTGCTTCCAGCTCTTTGGGAAGCTAAGAAACAACTCGCTCTGCACAGTGCTCTTACAGCCTACCGGGAACATCTCTTCCAAAGGCCTGTGAAACGCAGTTTCTTTGCAGGCCTGATCTGGCTGAAGTAGGACTTCTGCTCTGGGTGTGCTACTTTGCCCTAGAGCTGAAAGGCACAACGTGCAGGCTTCTTTCCAAAGGGCGAGTTGGGCCCCACAGCATCTTGCTTCCAGCTCTTTGGGAAGCTAAGAAACAACTCGCTCTGCACAGTGCTCTTACAGCCTAGTGGGAACATCTCTTCCAAAGGCCTGTGAAACGCAGTTTCTTTGCAGGCCTGATCTGGCTGAAGTAGGACTTCTGCTCTGGGTGTGCTACTTTGCCCTAGAGCTGAAAGGCACAACGTGCAGGCTTCTTTCCAAAGGGCGAGTTGGGCCCCACAGCATCTTGCTTCCAGCTCTTTGGGAAGCTAAGAAACAACTCGCTCTGCACAGTGCTCTTACAGCCTACCGGGAACATCTCTTCCAAAGGCCTGTGAAACGCAGTTTCTTTGCAGGCCTGATCTGGCTGAAGTAGGACTTCTGCTCTGGGTGTGCTACTTTGCCCTAGAGCTGAAAGGCACAACGTGCAGGCTTCTTTCCAAAGGGCGAGTTGGGCCCCACAGCATCTTGCTTCCAGCTCTTTGGGAAGCTAAGAAACAACTCGCTCTGCACAGTGCTCTTACAGCCTACCGGGAACATCTCTTCCAAAGGCCTGTGAAACGCAGTTTCTTTGCAGGCCTGATCTGGCTGAAGTAGGACTTCTGCTCTGGGTGTGCTACTTTGCCCTAGAGCTGAAAGGCACAACGTGCAGGCTTCTTTCCAAAGGGCGAGTTGGGCCCCACAGCATCTTGCTTCCAGCTCTTTGGGAAGCTAAGAAACAACTCGCTCTGCACAGTGCTCTTACAGCCTAGTGGGAACATGTCTTCCAAAGGCCTGTGAAACGCAGTTTCTTTGCAGGCCTGATCTGGCTGAAGTAGGACTTCTGCTCTGGGTGTGCTACTTTGCCCTAGAGCTGAAAGGCACAACGTGCAGGCTTCTTTCCAAAGGGCGAGTTGGGCCCCACAGCATCTTGCTTCCAGCTCTTTGGGAAGCTAAGAAACAACTCGCTCTGCACAGTGCTCTTACAGCCTACCGGGAACATCTCTTCCAAAGGCCTGTGAAACGCAGTTTCTTTGCAGGCCTGATCTGGCTGAAGTAGGACTTCTGCTCTGGGTGTGCTACTTTGCCCTAGAGCTGAAAGGCACAACGTGCAGGCTTCTTTCCAAAGGGCGAGTTGGGCCCCACAGCATCTTGCTTCCAGCTCTTTGGGAAGCTAAGAAACAACTCGCTCTGCACAGTGCTCTTACAGCCTACCGGGAACATCTCTTCCAAAGGCCTGTGAAACGCAGTTTCTTTGCAGGCCTGATCTGGCTGAAGTAGGACTTCTGCTCTGGGTGTGCTACTTTGCCCTAGAGCTGAAAGGCACAACGTGCAGGCTTCTTTCCAAAGGGCGAGTTGGGCCCCACAGCATCTTGCTTCCAGCTCTTTGGGAAGCTAAGAAACAACTCGCTCTGCACAGTGCTCTTACAGCCTACTGGGAACATCTCTTCCAAAGGCCTGTGAAACGCAGTTTCTTTGCAGGCCTGATCTGGCTGAAGTAGGACTTCTGCTCTGGGTGTGCTACTTTGCCCTAGAGCTGAAAGGCACAACGTGCAGGCTTCTTTCCAAAGGGCGAGTTGGGCCCCACAGCATCTTGCTTCCAGCTCTTTGGGAAGCTAAGAAACAACTCGCTCTGCACAGTGCTCTTACAGCCTACTGGGAACATCTCTTCCAAAGGCCTGTGAAACGCAGTTTCTTTGCAGGCCTGATCTGGCTGAAGTAGGACTTCTGCTCTGGGTGTGCTACTTTGCCCTAGAGCTGAAAGGCACAACGTGCAGGCTTCTTTCCAAAGGGCGAGTTGGGCCCCACAGCATCTTGCTTCCAGCTCTTTGGGAAGCTAAGAAACAACTCGCTCTGCACAGTGCTCTTACAGCCTACCGGGAACATCTCTTCCAAAGGCCTGTGAAACGCAGTTTCTTTGCAGGCCTGATCTGGCTGAAGTAGGACTTCTGCTCTGGGTGTGCTACTTTGCCCTAGAGCTGAAAGGCACAACGTGCAGGCTTCTTTCCAAAGGGCGAGTTGGGCCCCACAGCATCTTGCTTCCAGCTCTTTGGGAAGCTAAGAAACAACTCGCTCTGCACAGTGCTCTTACAGCCTACCGGGAACATCTCTTCCAAAGGCCTGTGAAACGCAGTTTCTTTGCAGGCCTGATCTGGCTGAAGTAGGACTTCTGCTCTGGGTGTGCTACTTTGCCCTAGAGCTGAAAGGCACAACGTGCAGGCTTCTTTCCAAAGGGCGAGTTGGGCCCCACAGCATCTTGCTTCCAGCTCTTTGGGAAGCTAAGAAACAACTCGCTCTGCACAGTGCTCTTACAGCCTACCGGGAACATCTCTTCCAAAGGCCTGTGAAACGCAGTTTCTTTGCAGGCCTGATCTGGCTGAAGTAGGACTTCTGCTCTGGGTGTGCTACTTTGCCCTAGAGCTGAAAGGCACAACGTGCAGGCTTCTTTCCAAAGGGCGAGTTGGGCCCCACAGCATCTTGCTTCCAGCTCTTTGGGAAGCTAAGAAACAACTCGCTCTGCACAGTGCTCTTACAGCCTACCGGGAACATCTCTTCCAAAGGCCTGTGAAACGCAGTTTCTTTGCAGGCCTGATCTGGCTGAAGTAGGACTTCTGCTCTGGGTGTGCTACTTTGCCCTAGAGCTGAAAGGCACAACGTGCAGGCTTCTTTCCAAAGGGCGAGTTGGGCCCCACAGCATCTTGCTTCCAGCTCTTTGGGAAGCTAAGAAACAACTCGCTCTGCACAGTGCTCTTACAGCCTACCGGGAACATCTCTTCCAAAGGCCTGTGAAACGCAGTTTCTTTGCAGGCCTGATCTGGCTGAAGTAGGACTTCTGCTCTGGGTGTGCTACTTTGCCCTAGAGCTGAAAGGCACAACGTGCAGGCTTCTTTCCAAAGGGCGAGTTGGGCCCCACAGCATCTTGCTTCCAGCTCTTTGGGAAGCTAAGAAACAACTCGCTCTGCACAGTGCTCTTACAGCCTACCGGGAACATCTCTTCCAAAGGCCTGTGAAACGCAGTTTCTTTGCAGGCCTGATCTGGCTGAAGTAGGACTTCTGCTCTGGGTGTGCTACTTTGCCCTAGAGCTGAAAGGCACAACGTGCAGGCTTCTTTCCAAAGGGCGAGTTGGGCCCCACAGCATCTTGCTTCCAGCTCTTTGGGAAGCTAAGAAACAACTCGCTCTGCACAGTGCTCTTACAGCCTACTGGGAACATCTCTTCCAAAGGCCTGTGAAACGCAGTTTCTTTGCAGGCCTGATCTGGCTGAAGTAGGACTTCTGCTCTGGGTGTGCTACTTTGCCCTAGAGCTGAAAGGCACAACGTGCAGGCTTCTTTCCAAAGGGCGAGTTGGGCCCCACAGCATCTTGCTTCCAGCTCTTTGGGAAGCTAAGAAACAACTCGCTCTGCACAGTGCTCTTACAGCCTACCGGGAACATCTCTTCCAAAGGCCTGTGAAACGCAGTTTCTTTGCAGGCCTGATCTGGCTGAAGTAGGACTTCTGCTCTGGGTGTGCTACTTTGCCCTAGAGCTGAAAGGCACAACGTGCAGGCTTCTTTCCAAAGGGCGAGTTGGGCCCCACAGCATCTTGCTTCCAGCTCTTTGGGAAGCTAAGAAACAACTCGCTCTGCACAGTGCTCTTACAGCCTAGTGGGAACATCTCTTCCAAAGGCCTGTGAAACGCAGTTTCTTTGCAGGCCTGATCTGGCTGAAGTAGGACTTCTGCTCTGGGTGTGCTACTTTGCCCTAGAGCTGAAAGGCACAACGTGCAGGCTTCTTTCCAAAGGGCGAGTTGGGCCCCACAGCATCTTGCTTCCAGCTCTTTGGGAAGCTAAGAAACAACTCGCTCTGCACAGTGCTCTTACAGCCTACTGGGAACATCTCTTCCAAAGGCCTGTGAAACGCAGTTTCTTTGCAGGCCTGATCTGGCTGAAGTAGGACTTCTGCTCTGGGTGTGCTACTTTGCCCTAGAGCTGAAAGGCACAACGTGCAGGCTTCTTTCCAAAGGGCGAGTTGGGCCCCACAGCATCTTGCTTCCAGCTCTTTGGGAAGCTAAGAAACAACTCGCTCTGCACAGTGCTCTTACAGCCTACCGGGAACATCTCTTCCAAAGGCCTGTGAAACGCAGTTTCTTTGCAGGCCTGATCTGGCTGAAGTAGGACTTCTGCTCTGGGTGTGCTACTTTGCCCTAGAGCTGAAAGGCACAACGTGCAGGCTTCTTTCCAAAGGGCGAGTTGGGCCCCACAGCATCTTGCTTCCAGCTCTTTGGGAAGCTAAGAAACAACTCGCTCTGCACAGTGCTCTTACAGCCTACCGGGAACATCTCTTCCAAAGGCCTGTGAAACGCAGTTTCTTTGCAGGCCTGATCTGGCTGAAGTAGGACTTCTGCTCTGGGTGTGCTACTTTGCCCTAGAGCTGAAAGGCACAACGTGCAGGCTTCTTTCCAAAGGGCGAGTTGGGCCCCACAGCATCTTGCTTCCAGCTCTTTGGGAAGCTAAGAAACAACTCGCTCTGCACAGTGCTCTTACAGCCTACCGGGAACATCTCTTCCAAAGGCCTGTGAAACGCAGTTTCTTTGCAGGCCTGATCTGGCTGAAGTAGGACTTCTGCTCTGGGTGTGCTACTTTGCCCTAGAGCTGAAAGGCACAACGTGCAGGCTTCTTTCCAAAGGGCGAGTTGGGCCCCACAGCATCTTGCTTCCAGCTCTTTGGGAAGCTAAGAAACAACTCGCTCTGCACAGTGCTCTTACAGCCTACTGGGAACATCTCTTCCAAAGGCCTGTGAAACGCAGTTTCTTTGCAGGCCTGATCTGGCTGAAGTAGGACTTCTGCTCTGGGTGTGCTACTTTGCCCTAGAGCTGAAAGGCACAACGTGCAGGCTTCTTTCCAAAGGGCGAGTTGGGCCCCACAGCATCTTGCTTCCAGCTCTTTGGGAAGCTAAGAAACAACTCGCTCTGCACAGTGCTCTTACAGCCTAGTGGGAACATCTCTTCCAAAGGCCTGTGAAACGCAGTTTCTTTGCAGGCCTGATCTGGCTGAAGTAGGACTTCTGCTCTGGGTGTGCTACTTTGCCCTAGAGCTGAAAGGCACAACGTGCAGGCTTCTTTCCAAAGGGCGAGTTGGGCCCCACAGCATCTTGCTTCCAGCTCTTTGGGAAGCTAAGAAACAACTCGCTCTGCACAGTGCTCTTACAGCCTACCGGGAACATCTCTTCCAAAGGCCTGTGAAACGCAGTTTCTTTGCAGGCCTGATCTGGCTGAAGTAGGACTTCTGCTCTGGGTGTGCTACTTTGCCCTAGAGCTGAAAGGCACAACGTGCAGGCTTCTTTCCAAAGGGCGAGTTGGGCCCCACAGCATCTTGCTTCCAGCTCTTTGGGAAGCTAAGAAACAACTCGCTCTGCACAGTGCTCTTACAGCCTACCGGGAACATCTCTTCCAAAGGCCTGTGAAACGCAGTTTCTTTGCAGGCCTGATCTGGCTGAAGTAGGACTTCTGCTCTGGGTGTGCTACTTTGCCCTAGAGCTGAAAGGCACAACGTGCAGGCTTCTTTCCAAAGGGCGAGTTGGGCCCCACAGCATCTTGCTTCCAGCTCTTTGGGAAGCTAAGAAACAACTCGCTCTGCACAGTGCTCTTACAGCCTACTGGGAACATCTCTTCCAAAGGCCTGTGAAACGCAGTTTCTTTGCAGGCCTGATCTGGCTGAAGTAGGACTTCTGCTCTGGGTGTGCTACTTTGCCCTAGAGCTGAAAGGCACAACGTGCAGGCTTCTTTCCAAAGGGCGAGTTGGGCCCCACAGCATCTTGCTTCCAGCTCTTTGGGAAGCTAAGAAACAACTCGCTCTGCACAGTGCTCTTACAGCCTACCGGGAACATCTCTTCCAAAGGCCTGTGAAACGCAGTTTCTTTGCAGGCCTGATCTGGCTGAAGTAGGACTTCTGCTCTGGGTGTGCTACTTTGCCCTAGAGCTGAAAGGCACAACGTGCAGGCTTCTTTCCAAAGGGCGAGTTGGGCCCCACAGCATCTTGCTTCCAGCTCTTTGGGAAGCTAAGAAACAACTCGCTCTGCACAGTGCTCTTACAGCCTACCGGGAACATGTCTTCCAAAGGCCTGTGAAACGCAGTTTCTTTGCAGGCCTGATCTGGCTGAAGTAGGACTTCTGCTCTGGGTGTGCTACTTTGCCCTAGAGCTGAAAGGCACAACGTGCAGGCTTCTTTCCAAAGGGCGAGTTGGGCCCCACAGCATCTTGCTTCCAGCTCTTTGGGAAGCTAAGAAACAACTCGCTCTGCACAGTGCTCTTACAGCCTAGTGGGAACATCTCTTCCAAAGGCCTGTGAAACGCAGTTTCTTTGCAGGCCTGATCTGGCTGAAGTAGGACTTCTGCTCTGGGTGTGCTACTTTGCCCTAGAGCTGAAAGGCACAACGTGCAGGCTTCTTTCCAAAGGGCGAGTTGGGCCCCACAGCATCTTGCTTCCAGCTCTTTGGGAAGCTAAGAAACAACTCGCTCTGCACAGTGCTCTTACAGCCTACCGGGAACATCTCTTCCAAAGGCCTGTGAAACGCAGTTTCTTTGCAGGCCTGATCTGGCTGAAGTAGGACTTCTGCTCTGGGTGTGCTACTTTGCCCTAGAGCTGAAAGGCACAACGTGCAGGCTTCTTTCCAAAGGGCGAGTTGGGCCCCACAGCATCTTGCTTCCAGCTCTTTGGGAAGCTAAGAAACAACTCGCTCTGCACAGTGCTCTTACAGCCTACCGGGAACATCTCTTCCAAAGGCCTGTGAAACGCAGTTTCTTTGCAGGCCTGATCTGGCTGAAGTAGGACTTCTGCTCTGGGTGTGCTACTTTGCCCTAGAGCTGAAAGGCACAACGTGCAGGCTTCTTTCCAAAGGGCGAGTTGGGCCCCACAGCATCTTGCTTCCAGCTCTTTGGGAAGCTAAGAAACAACTCGCTCTGCACAGTGCTCTTACAGCCTACCGGGAACATCTCTTCCAAAGGCCTGTGAAACGCAGTTTCTTTGCAGGCCTGATCTGGCTGAAGTAGGACTTCTGCTCTGGGTGTGCTACTTTGCCCTAGAGCTGAAAGGCACAACGTGCAGGCTTCTTTCCAAAGGGCGAGTTGGGCCCCACAGCATCTTGCTTCCAGCTCTTTGGGAAGCTAAGAAACAACTCGCTCTGCACAGTGCTCTTACAGCCTACCGGGAACATCTCTTCCAAAGGCCTGTGAAACGCAGTTTCTTTGCAGGCCTGATCTGGCTGAAGTAGGACTTCTGCTCTGGGTGTGCTACTTTGCCCTAGAGCTGAAAGGCACAACGTGCAGGCTTCTTTCCAAAGGGCGAGTTGGGCCCCACAGCATCTTGCTTCCAGCTCTTTGGGAAGCTAAGAAACAACTCGCTCTGCACAGTGCTCTTACAGCCTACCGGGAACATCTCTTCCAAAGGCCTGTGAAACGCAGTTTCTTTGCAGGCCTGATCTGGCTGAAGTAGGACTTCTGCTCTGGGTGTGCTACTTTGCCCTAGAGCTGAAAGGCACAACGTGCAGGCTTCTTTCCAAAGGGCGAGTTGGGCCCCACAGCATCTTGCTTCCAGCTCTTTGGGAAGCTAAGAAACAACTCGCTCTGCACAGTGCTCTTACAGCCTACCGGGAACATCTCTTCCAAAGGCCTGTGAAACGCAGTTTCTTTGCAGGCCTGATCTGGCTGAAGTAGGACTTCTGCTCTGGGTGTGCTACTTTGCCCTAGAGCTGAAAGGCACAACGTGCAGGCTTCTTTCCAAAGGGCGAGTTGGGCCCCACAGCATCTTGCTTCCAGCTCTTTGGGAAGCTAAGAAACAACTCGCTCTGCACAGTGCTCTTACAGCCTACCGGGAACATCTCTTCCAAAGGCCTGTGAAACGCAGTTTCTTTGCAGGCCTGATCTGGCTGAAGTAGGACTTCTGCTCTGGGTGTGCTACTTTGCCCTAGAGCTGAAAGGCACAACGTGCAGGCTTCTTTCCAAAGGGCGAGTTGGGCCCCACAGCATCTTGCTTCCAGCTCTTTGGGAAGCTAAGAAACAACTCGCTCTGCACAGTGCTCTTACAGCCTAGTGGGAACATCTCTTCCAAAGGCCTGTGAAACGCAGTTTCTTTGCAGGCCTGATCTGGCTGAAGTAGGACTTCTGCTCTGGGTGTGCTACTTTGCCCTAGAGCTGAAAGGCACAACGTGCAGGCTTCTTTCCAAAGGGCGAGTTGGGCCCCACAGCATCTTGCTTCCAGCTCTTTGGGAAGCTAAGAAACAACTCGCTCTGCACAGTGCTCTTACAGCCTACTGGGAACATCTCTTCCAAAGGCCTGTGAAACGCAGTTTCTTTGCAGGCCTGATCTGGCTGAAGTAGGACTTCTGCTCTGGGTGTGCTACTTTGCCCTAGAGCTGAAAGGCACAACGTGCAGGCTTCTTTCCAAAGGGCGAGTTGGGCCCCACAGCATCTTGCTTCCAGCTCTTTGGGAAGCTAAGAAACAACTCGCTCTGCACAGTGCTCTTACAGCCTACCGGGAACATCTCTTCCAAAGGCCTGTGAAACGCAGTTTCTTTGCAGGCCTGATCTGGCTGAAGTAGGACTTCTGCTCTGGGTGTGCTACTTTGCCCTAGAGCTGAAAGGCACAACGTGCAGGCTTCTTTCCAAAGGGCGAGTTGGGCCCCACAGCATCTTGCTTCCAGCTCTTTGGGAAGCTAAGAAACAACTCGCTCTGCACAGTGCTCTTACAGCCTACCGGGAACATCTCTTCCAAAGGCCTGTGAAACGCAGTTTCTTTGCAGGCCTGATCTGGCTGAAGTAGGACTTCTGCTCTGGGTGTGCTACTTTGCCCTAGAGCTGAAAGGCACAACGTGCAGGCTTCTTTCCAAAGGGCGAGTTGGGCCCCACAGCATCTTGCTTCCAGCTCTTTGGGAAGCTAAGAAACAACTCGCTCTGCACAGTGCTCTTACAGCCTACCGGGAACATCTCTTCCAAAGGCCTGTGAAACGCAGTTTCTTTGCAGGCCTGATCTGGCTGAAGTAGGACTTCTGCTCTGGGTGTGCTACTTTGCCCTAGAGCTGAAAGGCACAACGTGCAGGCTTCTTTCCAAAGGGCGAGTTGGGCCCCACAGCATCTTGCTTCCAGCTCTTTGGGAAGCTAAGAAACAACTCGCTCTGCACAGTGCTCTTACAGCCTACCGGGAACATCTCTTCCAAAGGCCTGTGAAACGCAGTTTCTTTGCAGGCCTGATCTGGCTGAAGTAGGACTTCTGCTCTGGGTGTGCTACTTTGCCCTAGAGCTGAAAGGCACAACGTGCAGGCTTCTTTCCAAAGGGCGAGTTGGGCCCCACAGCATCTTGCTTCCAGCTCTTTGGGAAGCTAAGAAACAACTCGCTCTGCACAGTGCTCTTACAGCCTACTGGGAACATCTCTTCCAAAGGCCTGTGAAACGCAGTTTCTTTGCAGGCCTGATCTGGCTGAAGTAGGACTTCTGCTCTGGGTGTGCTACTTTGCCCTAGAGCTGAAAGGCACAACGTGCAGGCTTCTTTCCAAAGGGCGAGTTGGGCCCCACAGCATCTTGCTTCCAGCTCTTTGGGAAGCTAAGAAACAACTCGCTCTGCACAGTGCTCTTACAGCCTAGTGGGAACATCTCTTCCAAAGGCCTGTGAAACGCAGTTTCTTTGCAGGCCTGATCTGGCTGAAGTAGGACTTCTGCTCTGGGTGTGCTACTTTGCCCTAGAGCTGAAAGGCACAACGTGCAGGCTTCTTTCCAAAGGGCGAGTTGGGCCCCACAGCATCTTGCTTCCAGCTCTTTGGGAAGCTAAGAAACAACTCGCTCTGCACAGTGCTCTTACAGCCTACCGGGAACATCTCTTCCAAAGGCCTGTGAAACGCAGTTTCTTTGCAGGCCTGATCTGGCTGAAGTAGGACTTCTGCTCTGGGTGTGCTACTTTGCCCTAGAGCTGAAAGGCACAACGTGCAGGCTTCTTTCCAAAGGGCGAGTTGGGCCCCACAGCATCTTGCTTCCAGCTCTTTGGGAAGCTAAGAAACAACTCGCTCTGCACAGTGCTCTTACAGCCTACCGGGAACATCTCTTCCAAAGGCCTGTGAAACGCAGTTTCTTTGCAGGCCTGATCTGGCTGAAGTAGGACTTCTGCTCTGGGTGTGCTACTTTGCCCTAGAGCTGAAAGGCACAACGTGCAGGCTTCTTTCCAAAGGGCGAGTTGGGCCCCACAGCATCTTGCTTCCAGCTCTTTGGGAAGCTAAGAAACAACTCGCTCTGCACAGTGCTCTTACAGCCTAGTGGGAACATCTCTTCCAAAGGCCTGTGAAACGCAGTTTCTTTGCAGGCCTGATCTGGCTGAAGTAGGACTTCTGCTCTGGGTGTGCTACTTTGCCCTAGAGCTGAAAGGCACAACGTGCAGGCTTCTTTCCAAAGGGCGAGTTGGGCCCCACAGCATCTTGCTTCCAGCTCTTTGGGAAGCTAAGAAACAACTCGCTCTGCACAGTGCTCTTACAGCCTACCGGGAACATCTCTTCCAAAGGCCTGTGAAACGCAGTTTCTTTGCAGGCCTGATCTGGCTGAAGTAGGACTTCTGCTCTGGGTGTGCTACTTTGCCCTAGAGCTGAAAGGCACAACGTGCAGGCTTCTTTCCAAAGGGCGAGTTGGGCCCCACAGCATCTTGCTTCCAGCTCTTTGGGAAGCTAAGAAACAACTCGCTCTGCACAGTGCTCTTACAGCCTACCGGGAACATCTCTTCCAAAGGCCTGTGAAACGCAGTTTCTTTGCAGGCCTGATCTGGCTGAAGTAGGACTTCTGCTCTGGGTGTGCTACTTTGCCCTAGAGCTGAAAGGCACAACGTGCAGGCTTCTTTCCAAAGGGCGAGTTGGGCCCCACAGCATCTTGCTTCCAGCTCTTTGGGAAGCTAAGAAACAACTCGCTCTGCACAGTGCTCTTACAGCCTACCGGGAACATCTCTTCCAAAGGCCTGTGAAACGCAGTTTCTTTGCAGGCCTGATCTGGCTGAAGTAGGACTTCTGCTCTGGGTGTGCTACTTTGCCCTAGAGCTGAAAGGCACAACGTGCAGGCTTCTTTCCAAAGGGCGAGTTGGGCCCCACAGCATCTTGCTTCCAGCTCTTTGGGAAGCTAAGAAACAACTCGCTCTGCACAGTGCTCTTACAGCCTACCGGGAACATCTCTTCCAAAGGCCTGTGAAACGCAGTTTCTTTGCAGGCCTGATCTGGCTGAAGTAGGACTTCTGCTCTGGGTGTGCTACTTTGCCCTAGAGCTGAAAGGCACAACGTGCAGGCTTCTTTCCAAAGGGCGAGTTGGGCCCCACAGCATCTTGCTTCCAGCTCTTTGGGAAGCTAAGAAACAACTCGCTCTGCACAGTGCTCTTACAGCCTACCGGGAACATCTCTTCCAAAGGCCTGTGAAACGCAGTTTCTTTGCAGGCCTGATCTGGCTGAAGTAGGACTTCTGCTCTGGGTGTGCTACTTTGCCCTAGAGCTGAAAGGCACAACGTGCAGGCTTCTTTCCAAAGGGCGAGTTGGGCCCCACAGCATCTTGCTTCCAGCTCTTTGGGAAGCTAAGAAACAACTCGCTCTGCACAGTGCTCTTACAGCCTACCGGGAACATCTCTTCCAAAGGCCTGTGAAACGCAGTTTCTTTGCAGGCCTGATCTGGCTGAAGTAGGACTTCTGCTCTGGGTGTGCTACTTTGCCCTAGAGCTGAAAGGCACAACGTGCAGGCTTCTTTCCAAAGGGCGAGTTGGGCCCCACAGCATCTTGCTTCCAGCTCTTTGGGAAGCTAAGAAACAACTCGCTCTGCACAGTGCTCTTACAGCCTACCGGGAACATCTCTTCCAAAGGCCTGTGAAACGCAGTTTCTTTGCAGGCCTGATCTGGCTGAAGTAGGACTTCTGCTCTGGGTGTGCTACTTTGCCCTAGAGCTGAAAGGCACAACGTGCAGGCTTCTTTCCAAAGGGCGAGTTGGGCCCCACAGCATCTTGCTTCCAGCTCTTTGGGAAGCTAAGAAACAACTCGCTCTGCACAGTGCTCTTACAGCCTACCGGGAACATCTCTTCCAAAGGCCTGTGAAACGCAGTTTCTTTGCAGGCCTGATCTGGCTGAAGTAGGACTTCTGCTCTGGGTGTGCTACTTTGCCCTAGAGCTGAAAGGCACAACGTGCAGGCTTCTTTCCAAAGGGCGAGTTGGGCCCCACAGCATCTTGCTTCCAGCTCTTTGGGAAGCTAAGAAACAACTCGCTCTGCACAGTGCTCTTACAGCCTACCGGGAACATCTCTTCCAAAGGCCTGTGAAACGCAGTTTCTTTGCAGGCCTGATCTGGCTGAAGTAGGACTTCTGCTCTGGGTGTGCTACTTTGCCCTAGAGCTGAAAGGCACAACGTGCAGGCTTCTTTCCAAAGGGCGAGTTGGGCCCCACAGCATCTTGCTTCCAGCTCTTTGGGAAGCTAAGAAACAACTCGCTCTGCACAGTGCTCTTACAGCCTACCGGGAACATCTCTTCCAAAGGCCTGTGAAACGCAGTTTCTTTGCAGGCCTGATCTGGCTGAAGTAGGACTTCTGCTCTGGGTGTGCTACTTTGCCCTAGAGCTGAAAGGCACAACGTGCAGGCTTCTTTCCAAAGGGCGAGTTGGGCCCCACAGCATCTTGCTTCCAGCTCTTTGGGAAGCTAAGAAACAACTCGCTCTGCACAGTGCTCTTACAGCCTAGTGGGAACATCTCTTCCAAAGGCCTGTGAAACGCAGTTTCTTTGCAGGCCTGATCTGGCTGAAGTAGGACTTCTGCTCTGGGTGTGCTACTTTGCCCTAGAGCTGAAAGGCACAACGTGCAGGCTTCTTTCCAAAGGGCGAGTTGGGCCCCACAGCATCTTGCTTCCAGCTCTTTGGGAAGCTAAGAAACAACTCGCTCTGCACAGTGCTCTTACAGCCTACCGGGAACATCTCTTCCAAAGGCCTGTGAAACGCAGTTTCTTTGCAGGCCTGATCTGGCTGAAGTAGGACTTCTGCTCTGGGTGTGCTACTTTGCCCTAGAGCTGAAAGGCACAACGTGCAGGCTTCTTTCCAAAGGGCGAGTTGGGCCCCACAGCATCTTGCTTCCAGCTCTTTGGGAAGCTAAGAAACAACTCGCTCTGCACAGTGCTCTTACAGCCTACCGGGAACATCTCTTCCAAAGGCCTGTGAAACGCAGTTTCTTTGCAGGCCTGATCTGGCTGAAGTAGGACTTCTGCTCTGGGTGTGCTACTTTGCCCTAGAGCTGAAAGGCACAACGTGCAGGCTTCTTTCCAAAGGGCGAGTTGGGCCCCACAGCATCTTGCTTCCAGCTCTTTGGGAAGCTAAGAAACAACTCGCTCTGCACAGTGCTCTTACAGCCTAGTGGGAACATCTCTTCCAAAGGCCTGTGAAACGCAGTTTCTTTGCAGGCCTGATCTGGCTGAAGTAGGACTTCTGCTCTGGGTGTGCTACTTTGCCCTAGAGCTGAAAGGCACAACGTGCAGGCTTCTTTCCAAAGGGCGAGTTGGGCCCCACAGCATCTTGCTTCCAGCTCTTTGGGAAGCTAAGAAACAACTCGCTCTGCACAGTGCTCTTACAGCCTACCGGGAACATCTCTTCCAAAGGCCTGTGAAACGCAGTTTCTTTGCAGGCCTGATCTGGCTGAAGTAGGACTTCTGCTCTGGGTGTGCTACTTTGCCCTAGAGCTGAAAGGCACAACGTGCAGGCTTCTTTCCAAAGGGCGAGTTGGGCCCCACAGCATCTTGCTTCCAGCTCTTTGGGAAGCTAAGAAACAACTCGCTCTGCACAGTGCTCTTACAGCCTACCGGGAACATCTCTTCCAAAGGCCTGTGAAACGCAGTTTCTTTGCAGGCCTGATCTGGCTGAAGTAGGACTTCTGCTCTGGGTGTGCTACTTTGCCCTAGAGCTGAAAGGCACAACGTGCAGGCTTCTTTCCAAAGGGCGAGTTGGGCCCCACAGCATCTTGCTTCCAGCTCTTTGGGAAGCTAAGAAACAACTCGCTCTGCACAGTGCTCTTACAGCCTACCGGGAACATCTCTTCCAAAGGCCTGTGAAACGCAGTTTCTTTGCAGGCCTGATCTGGCTGAAGTAGGACTTCTGCTCTGGGTGTGCTACTTTGCCCTAGAGCTGAAAGGCACAACGTGCAGGCTTCTTTCCAAGGGCGAGTTGGGCCCCAAAGCATCTTGCATCCAGCTCTTTGGGAAGCTAAGAAACAACTCGCTCTGCACAGTGCTCTTACAGCCTACCGGGAACATCTCTTCCAAAGGCCTGTGAAACGCAGTTTCTTTGCAGGCCTGATCTGGCTGAAGTAGGACTTCTGCTCTGGGTGTGCTACTTTGCCCTAGAGCTGAAAGGCACAACGTGCAGGCTTCTTTCCAAAGGGCGAGTTGGGCCCCACAGCATCTTGCTTCCAGCTCTTTGGGAAGCTAAGAAACAACTCGCTCTGCACAGTGCTCTTACAGCCTACCGGGAACATCTCTTCCAAAGGCCTGTGAAACGCAGTTTCTTTGCAGGCCTGATCTGGCTGAAGTAGAACTTCTGCTCTGGGTGTGCTACATTGCCCTAGAGCTGAAAGGCACAACGTGCAGGCTTCTTTCCAAAGGGCGAGTTGGGCCCCAAAGCATCTTGCTTCCAGCTCTTTGGGAAGCTAAGAAACAACTCGCTCTGCACAGTGCTCTTACAGCCTACCGGGAACATCTCTTCCAAAGGCCTGTGAAATGCAGTTTCTTTGCAGTCCTGATCTGGCTGAAGTAGAACTTCTGCTCTGCGTGTGCTACCTTGCCCTAGAGCTGAAAGGCACAACGTGCAGGCTTCTTTCCAAAGGGCGAGTTGGGCCCCACAGCATCTTGCTTCCAGCTCTTTGGGAAGCTAAGAAACAACTCGCTCTGCACAGTGCTCTTACAGCCTAGTGGGAACATCTCTTCCAAAGGCCTGTGAAACGCAGTTTCTTTGCAGGCCTGATCTGGCTGAAGTAGGACTTCTGCTCTGGGTGTGCTACTTTGCCCTAGAGCTGAAAGGCACAACGTGCAGGCTTCTTTCCAAAGGGCGAGTTGGGCCCCACAGCATCTTGCTTCCAGCTCTTTGGGAAGCTAAGAAACAACTCGCTCTGCACAGTGCTCTTACAGCCTACCGGGAACATCTCTTCCAAAGACCTGTGAAACGCAGTTTCTTTGCAGGCCTGATCTGGCTGAAGTAGGACTTCTGCTCTGGGTGTGCTACTTTGCCCTAGAGCTGAAAGGCACAACGTGCAGGCTTCTTTCCAAAGGGCGAGTTGGGCCCCACAGCATCTTGCTTCCAGCTCTTTGGCAAGCTAAGAAACAACTCGCTCTGCACAGTGCTCTTACAGCCTTCCGGGAACATGTCTTCCAAAGGCCTGTGAAACGCAGTTTCTTTGCAGGCCTGATCTGGCTGAAGTAGGACTTCTGCTCTGGGTGTTCTACTTTGCCCTAGACCTGAAAGGCACAACGTGCAGGCTTCTTTCCAAAGGGCGAGTTGGGCCCCACAGCGTCTTGCTTCCAGCTCTTTGGGAAGCTAAGAAACAACTCGCTCTGCACAGTGCTCTTACAGCCTAGTGGGAACATCTCTTCCAAAGGCCTGTGAAACGCAGTTTCTTTGCAGGCCTGATCTGGCTGAAGTAATACTTCTGCTCTGGGTGTGCTACTTTGCCCTAGAGCTGAAAGGCACAACGTGCAGGCTTCTTTCCAAAGGGCGAGTTGGGCCCCACAGCATCTTGCTTCCAGCTCTTTGGGAAGCTAAGAAACAACTCGCTCTGCACAGTGCTCTTACAGCCTACCGGGAACATCTCTTCCAAAGGCCTGTGAAACGCAGTTTCTTTGCAGGCCTGATCTGGCTGAAGTAGGACTTCTGCTCTGGGTGTTCTACTTTGCCCTAGAGCTGAAAGGCACAACGTGCAGGCTTCTTTCCAAAGGGCGAGTTGGGCCCCACAGTGTCTTGCTTCCAGCTCTTTGGGAAGCTAAGAAACAACTCGCTCTGCACAGTGCTCTTACAGCCTACCGGGAACATCTCTTCCAAAGGCCTGTGAAACGCAGTTTCTTTGCAGGCCTGATCTGGCTGAAGTAGGACTTCTGCTCTGGGTGTGCTACTTTGCCCTAGAGCTGAAAGGCACAACGTGCAGGCTTCTTTCCAAAGGGCGAGTTGGGCCCCACAGCATCTTGCTTCCAGCTCTTTGGGAAGCTAAGAAACAACTCGCTCTGCACAGTGCTCTTACAGCCTTCCGGGAACATGTCTTCCAAAGGCCTGTGAAACGCAGTTTCTTTGCAGGCCTGATCTGGCTGAAGTAGGACTTCTGGTCTGGTGTGCTACTTTGCCCTAGAGCTGAAAGGCACAACGTGCAGGCTTCTTTCCAAAGGGCGAGTTGGGCCCCACAGCATCTTGCTTCCAGCTCTTTGGGAAGCTAAGAAACAACTCGCTCTGCACAGTGCTCTTACAGCCTTCTGGGAACATGTCTTCCAAAGGCCTGTGAAACGCAGTTTCTTTGCAGGCCTGATCTGGCTGAAGTAGGACTTCTGCTCTGGGTGTGCCACTTTGCCCTAGAGCTGAAAGCCACAACGTGCAGGCTTCTTTCCAAAGGGCGAGTTGGGCCCCACAGCATCTTGCTTCCAGCTCTGTGGGAAGCTAAGAAACAACTCGCTCTGCACAGTGCTCTTACAGCCTACGGGGAACATCTCTTCCAAAGGCCTGTGAAACGCAGTATCTTTGCAGGCCTGATCTGGCTGAAGTAGGACTTCTGCTCTGGGTGTGCTACTTTGCCCTAGAGCTGAAAGGCACAACGTGCAGGCTTCTTTCCAAAGGGCGAGTTGGGCCCCACAGCATCCTGCTTCCAGCTCTTTGGGAAGCTAAGAAACAACTCGCTCTGCACAGTGCTCTTACAGCCTACCGGGAGCATCTCTTCCAAAGGCCTGTGAAATGCAGTTTCTTTGCAGGCCTGATCTGGCTGAAGTAGGACTTCTGCCCTGGGTGTGCTCCATTGCCCTAGAGCTGAAAGGCACAACGTGCAGGCTTCTTTCCAAAGCCGAGTTGGGCCCCACAGCATCTTGCTTCCAGCTCTTGGGGAAGCTAAGAAACAACTCGCTCTGCACAGTGCTCTTACAGCCTAGTGGGAACATGTCTTCCAAAAGCCTGTGAAACGCAGTTTCTTTGCAGGCCAGATCTGGCTGAAGTAGGACTTCTGCTCTGGGTGTGCTACTTTGCCCTAGAGCTGAAAGCCACAACGTGCAGGCTTCTTTCCAAAGGGCGAGTTGGGCCCCACAGCATCTTGCTTCCAGCTCTTTGGGAAGCTAAGAAACAATTCGCTCTGCACAGTGCTCTTACAGCCTACCGGGAACATCTCTTCCAAAGGTCAGTGAAACGCAGTTTCTTTGCAGGCCTGATCTGGCTGAAGTAGGACTTCTGCTCTGGGTGTGCTACTTTGCCCTAGAGCTGAAAGGCACAACGTGCAGGCTTCTTTCCAAAGGGCGAGTTGGGCCCCACAGCATCTTGCTTCCAGCTCTTTGGGAAGCTAAGAAACAACTCGCTCTGCACAGTGCTCTTACAGCCTAGTTGGAACATCTCTTCCAAAGGCCAGTGAAACGCAGTTACTATGCAGGCCTGATCTGGCTGAAGTAGGACTTCTGCTCTGGGTGTGCTACTTTGCCCTATAGCTGAAAGGCACAACGTGCAGGCTTCTTTCCAAAGGGCGAGTTGGGCCCCAAAGCATCTTGCTTCCAGCTCTTTGGGAAGCTAAGAAACAACTCGCTCTGCACAGTGCTCTTACAGCCTACCGGGAACATCTCTGACAAAGGCCTGTGAAACAGTTTCTTTGCAGGCCTGATCTGGCTGAAGTACAACTTCTGCTCTGGGTGTGCTACAGTGCCCTGGAGCTGAAAGGCACAACGTGCAGGCTTCTTTCCAAAGGGCGAGTTGGCCCCCAAAGCATCTTGCATCCAGCTCTTTGGGAAGCTAAGAAACAAGTCGCTCTGCACAGTGCTCTTACAGCCTACCGGGAACATCTCTTCCAAAGGCCTGTGAAACGCAGTTTCTTTGCAGGCTTGATCTAGCAGAAGTAGAACTTCTGCACTGTGTGTGGCACATTGCCCTAGAGCTGAAAGGCACAACGTGCAGGCTTATTTCCAAAGGGCGAGTTGGGCCCCAAAGAATCTTGCTTCCAGCTCTTTGGGAAGCTTAGAAACAACACGCTCTGCACAGTGCTCTTACAGCCTACCGGGAACATCTCTTACAAAGGCCTGTGAAATGCAGTTTCTTTGCAGGCCTGATCTGGCCGAAGTAGAACTTCTGCTCTGGGTGTGCTACATTGCCCTAGAGCTGAAAGGCACAACGTGCAGGTTTCTTTCCAGAGGGCGAGTTGGGCACCAAAGCAACTTGCTTCCAGCTCTTTGGGAAGCTATGTAACAACTCGCTCTGCACAGTGCTCTTACAGGCTACCGGGAACATCTCTTCCAAAGGCCTGTGAAACGCAGTTTCTTTGCAGGCCTGATCTGGCTGAAGTAGAACTTCTGCTCTGGGTGTGCTCCATTGCCCTAGGGCTGAAAGGCACAACGTGCAGGCTTCTTTCCAAAGGGCGAGTTGGGCCCCAAAGCATCTTGCTTCCAGCTCTTTGGGAAGCTAAGAAACAACTCGCTCTGCACAGTGCTCTTACAGCCTACCGGGAACATCTCTTCCAAAGGCCTGTGAAACGCAGTTTCTTTGCAGGCCTGATCTGGCTGAAGTAGAACTTCTGCTCTGGGTGTGCTACTTTGCCCTAGAGCTGAAAGCCACAACGTGCAGGCTTCTTTCCAAGGGCGAGTTGGGCCCCAAAGCATCTTACTTCCAGCTCTTTGGGAAGCTAAGAAACAACTCGCTCTGCACAGTGCTCTTACAGGCTACCAGGAACATATCTTACAAAGGCCTGTGAAATGCAGTTTCTTTGCAAGCCTGATCTGGCCGATGTAGAACTTCTGCTCTGGGTGTGCTACATTGATCTAGAGCTGAAAGTCACAACGTGCAGGCTTCTTTCCATAGGGCGAGTTGGGCACCAAAGCAACTTGCTTCCAGCTCTTTGGGAAGCTAAGAAACAACTCGCTCTGCACAGTGCTCTTACAGCCTACCGGGAACATCTCTTACAAAGGCCTGTGAAACGCATTTTCTTTGCAGCACTGATCTGTCTGAAGTAGAACTTCTGCTCTGGGTGTGCTACATTGCCCTAGAGCTGAAAGGCACAACGTGCAGGCTTCTTTCCAAAGGGCGAGTTGGGCACCAAAGCAACTTGCTTCCAGCTCTTTGGGAAGCTAAGAAACAACTCGCTCTGCACAGTGCTCTTACAGCCTACCGGGAAAATCTCTTCCAAAGGCCTGTGAAACGCAGTTTATTTGCAGGCCTGATCTGGCTGAAGTAGAACTTCTGCTCTCGGTGTGCTACCTTGCCCTAGAGCTGAAAGGCACAACGTGCAGGCTTCTTTCCAAGGGCGAGTTGGGCCCCAAAGCATCTTTCATCCAGCTCTTTGGGAAGCTAAGAAACAACTCGCTCTGCCCAGTGCTCTTACAGGCTACCGGGAACAACTCTTCCAAAGGCCTGTGAAACGCAGTTTCTTTGCAGGCCTGATCTGGCTGAAGTATTACTTCTGCCTGGGTGTGCTACATTTCCCAAGAGCTGAAAGGCACAACCTGCAGGCTTCTTTCCAAAGGGGGAGTTGGGCCCCAAAGCATCTTGCTTCCAGCTCTTTGGGAAGCTAAGAAACAACTCGCTCTTTACAGTGCTCTTACAGCCTACCGGGAACATCTCTTACAAAGGCCTGTGAAACGCTGTTTCTTTGAAGGCCTGACCTTGCTGAAGTAGATCTTCAGCTCTGGGTGTGCTACATTGCCCTAGAGCTGAAAGGCACAACGTGCAGGCTTCTTTCCAACGGGCGAGTTGGGCGCGAAAGCATCTTGCCTCCAGCTCTTTGGGAAGCTAAGAAACAACTCGCTCTGCACAGTGCTCTTCCAACCAAGTGAGAACATCTCTTCCAAAGGCCTGTGAAACGCAGTTTCTTTGCAGGCCTGATCTGGCTGAAGTAGGACTTCTGCTCTGGGTGTGCTACTTTGCCCTAGAGCTGAAAGGCACAACGTGCAGGCTTCTTTCCAAAGGGCTAGTTGGGCCCCACAGCATCTTGCTTCCAGCTCTTTGGGAAGCTAAGAAACAACTCGCTCTGCACAGTGCTCTTACAGCCTACCGGGAACATGTCTTCCAAAGGCCTGTGAAACGCAGTTTCTTTGCAGGCCTGATCTGGCTGAAGTAGGACTTCTGCTCTGGGTGTGCTACTTTGCCCTAGAGCTGAAAGGCACAACGTGCAGGCTTCTTTCCAAAGGGCGAGTTGGGCCCCACAGCATCTTGCTTCCAGCTCTTTGGGAAGCTAAGAAACAACTCGCTCTGCACAGTGCTCTTACAGCCTAGTGGGAACATGTCTTCCAAAGGCCTGTGAAACGCAGTTTCTTTGCAGGCCTGATCTGGCTGAAGTAGGACTTCTGCTCTGGGTGTGCTACTTTGCCCTATAGCTGAAAGCCACAACGTGCAGGCTTCTTTCCAAAGGGCGAGTTGGGCCCCACAGCATCTTGCTTCCAGCCCTTCGGGAAGCTAAGAAACAATTCGCTCTGCACAGTGCTCTTACAGCCTAGTGGGAACATCTCTTCCAAAGGCCAGTGAAACGCAGTTTCTCTGCAGGCCTGATCTGGCTGAAGTAGGACTTCTGCTCTGGGTGTGCTACTTTGCCCTAGAGCTGAAAGGCACAACGTGCAGGCTTCTTTCCAAAGGGCGAATTGGGCCCCACAGCATCTTGCTTCCAGCTCATTGGAAGCTAAGAAACAACTCACTCTGCACAGTGCTCTTACAACCTACCGGGAACATGTCTTCCAAAGGCCTGTGAAACGCACTTTCTTTGCAGGCCTGATCTGGCTGAAGTAGGACTTCTGCTCTGGGTGTGCTACTTTGCCCTATAGCTGAAAGCCACAACGTGCAGGCTTCTTTCCAAAGGGCGAGTTGGGCCCCACAGCATCTTGCTTCCAGCTCTTTGGGAAGCTAAGAAACAATTCGCTCTGCACAGTGCTCTTACAGCCTAGTGGGAACATCTCTTCCAAAGGCCAGTGAAACGCAGTTTCTCTGCAGGCCTGATCTGGCTGAAGTAGGACTTCTGCTCTGGGTGTGCTACTTTGCCCTAGAGCTGAAAGGCACAACGTGCAGGCTTCTTTCCAAAGGGCGAGTTGGGCCCCACAGCATCTTGCTTCCAGCTCTTTGGAAGCTAAGAAACAACTCGCTCTGCACAGTGCTCTTACAACCTACCGGGAACATGTCTTCCAAAGGCCTGTGAAACGCAGTTTCTTTGCAGGCCTGATCTGGCTGAAGTAGGACTTCTGCTCTGGGTGTGCTACTTTGCCCTAGAGCTGAAAGGCACAACGTGCAGGCTTCTTTCCAAAGGGCGAGTTGGGCCCCACAGCATCTTGCTTCCAGCTCTTTGGGAAGCTAAGAAACAACTCGCTCTGCACAGTGCTCTTACAGCCTACCGGGAACATCTCTTCCAAAGGCCTGTGAAACGCAGTTTCTTTGCAGGCCTGATCTGGCTGAAGTAGGACTTCTGCTCTGGGTGTGCTACTTTGCCCTAGAGCTGAAAGGCACAACGTGCAGGCTTCTTTCCAAAGGGCGAGTTGGGCACCACAGCATCTTGCTTCCAGCTCTTTGGGAAGCTAAGAAACAACTCGCTCTGCACAGTGCTCTTACAGCCTACCGGGAGCATCTCTTCCAAAGGCCTGTGAAACGCAGTTTCTTTGCAGGCCTGATCTGGCTGAAGTGGGACGTCTGCTCTCGGTGTGCTACTTTGCCCTAGAGATGAAAGGCACAACGTGCAGGCTTCTTTCCAAAGGGCGAGTTGGGCCCCACAGCATCTTGCTTCCAGCTCTTTGGGAAGCTAAGAAACAACTCGCTCTGCACAGTGCTCTTACAGCCTACCGGGAACATCTCTTCCAAAGGCCTGTGAAACGAGTTTCTTTGCAGGCCTGATCTGGCTGAAGTAGGACTTCTGCTCTGGGTGTGCTACTTTGCCCTAGAGCTGAAAGGCACAACGTGCAGGCTTCTTTCCAAAGGGCGAGTTGGGCCCCAAAGCATCTTGCTTCCAGCTCTTTGGGAAGCTAAGAAACAACTCGCTCTGCACAGTGCTCTTACAGCCTACCGGGAACATCTCTTCCAAAGGCCTGTGAAACGCAGTTTCTTTGCAGGCCTGATCTGGCAGAAGTAGAACTTCTGCTCTGGGTGTGGTACATTGCCCTAGAGCTGAAAGGCACAACGTGCAGGCTTCTTTCCAAAGGGCGAGTTGGGCCCCAAAGCATCTTGCTTCCAGCTCTTTGGGAAGCTAAGAAACAACTCGCTCTGCACAGTGCTCTTACAGCCTACCGGGAACATCTCTTCCAAAGGCCTGTGAAACGCAGTTTCTTTGCAGGCCTGATCTGGCTGAAGTAGAACTTCTGCTCTGGGTGTGCTACATTGCCCTAGAGCTGAAAGGCACAACGTGCAGGTTTCTTTCCAAAGGGCGAGTTGGGCACCAAAGCATCTTGCTTCCAGCTCTTTGGGAAGCTAAGAAACAACTCGCTCTGCACAGTGCTCTTACAGCCTACCGGGAACATCTCTTCCAAAGGCCTGTGAAACGCAGTTTCTTTGCAGGCCTGATCTGGCTGAAGTAGAACTTCTGCTCTGGGTGTGCTCCATTGCCCTAGAGCTGAAAGGCACAACGTGCAGGCTTCTTTCCAAAGGGCGAGTTGGGCCCCAAAGCATCTTGCTTCCAGCTCTTTGGGAAGCTAAGAAACAACTCGCTCTGCACAGTGCTCTTACAGCCTACCGGGAACATCTCTTCCAAAGGCCTGTGAAACGCAGTTTCTTTGCAGGCCTGATCTGGCTGAAGTAGAACTTCTGCTCTGGGTGTGCTACTTTGCCCTAGAGCTGAAAGCCACAACGTGCAGGCTTCTTTCCAAGGGCGAGTTGGGCCCCAAAGCATCTTACTTCCAGCTCTTTGGGAAGCTAAGAAACAACTCGCTCTGCACAGTGCTCTTACAGGCTACCAGGAACATATCTTACAAAGGCCTGTGAAATGCAGTTTCTTTGCAAGCCTGATCTGGCCGAAGTAGAACTTCTGCTCTGGGTGTGCTACATTGATCTAGAGCTGAAAGTCACAACGTGCAGGCTTCTTTCCATAGGGCGAGTTGGGCACCAAAGCATCTTGCTTCCAGCTCTTTGGGAAGCTAAGAAACAACTCGCTCTGCACAGTGCTCTTACAGCCTACCGGGAACATCTCTTACAAAGGCCTGTGAAACGCATTTTCTTTGCAGCACTGATCTGTCTGAAGTAGAACTTCTGCTCTGGGTGTGCTACATTGCCCTAGAGCTGAAAGGCACAACGTGCAGGCTTCTTTCCAAAGGGCGAGTTGGGCACCAAAGCAACTTGCTTCCAGCTCTTTGGGAAGCTAAGAAACAACTCGCTCTGCACAGTGCTCTTACAGCCTACCGGGAACATCTCTTCCAAAGGCCTGTGAAACGCAGTTTATTTGCAGGCCTGATCTGGCTGAAGTAGAACTTCTGCTCTCGGTGTGCTACCTTGCCCTAGAGCTGAAAGGCACAACGTGCAGGCTTCTTTCCAAGGGCGAGTTGGGCCCCAAAGCATCTTTCATCCAGCTCTTTGGGAAGCTAAGAAACAACTCGCTCTGCACAGTGCTCTTACAGGCTACCGGGAACAACTCTTCCAAAGGCCTGTGAAACGCAGTTTCTTTGCAGGCCTGATCTGGCTGAAGTATTACTTCTGCCTGGGTGTGCTACATTTCCCTAGAGCTGAAAGGCACAACCTGCAGGCTTCTTTCCAAAGGGGGAGTTGGGCCCCAAAGCATCTTGCTTCCAGCTCTTTGGGAAGCTAAGAAACAACTCGCTCTTCACAGTGCTCTTACAGCCTACCGGGAACATCTCTTACAAAGGCCTGTGAAACGCTGTTTCTTTGAAGGCCTGACCTTGCTGAAGTAGATCTTCAGCTCTGGGTGTGCTACATTGCCCTAGAGCTGAAAGGCACAACGTGCAGGCTTCTTTCCAACGGGCGAGTTGGGCGCGAAAGCATCTTGCCTCCAGCTCTTTGGGAAGCTAAGAAACAACTCGCTCTGCACAGTGCTCTTCCAACCAAGTGAGAACATCTCTTCCAAAGGCCTGTGAAACGCAGTTTCTTTGCAGGCCTGATCTGGCTGAAGTAGGACTTCTGCTCTGGGTGTGCTACTTTGCCCTAGAGCTGAAAGGCACAACGTGCAGGCTTCTTTCCAAAGGGCGAGTTGGGCCCCACAGCATCTTGCTTCCAGCTCTTTGGGAAGCTAAGAAACAACTCGCTCTGCACAGTGCTCTTACAGCCTACCGGGAACATGTCTTCCAAAGGCCTGTGAAACGCAGTTTCTTTGCAGGCCTGATCTGGCTGAAGTAGGACTTCTGCTCTGGGTGTGCTACTTTGCCCTAGAGCTGAAAGGCACAACGTGCAGGCTTCTTTCCAAAGGGCGAGTTGGGCCCCACAGCATCTTGCTTCCAGCTCTTTGGGAAGCTAAGAAACAACTCGCTCTGCACAGTGCTCTTACAGCCTAGTGGGAACATGTCTTCCAAAGGCCTGTGAAACGCAGTTTCTTTGCAGGCCTGATCTGGCTGAAGTAGGACTTCTGCTCTGGGTGTGCTACTTTGCCCTATAGCTGAAAGCCACAACGTGCAGGCTTCTTTCCAAAGGGCGAGTTGGGCCCCACAGCATCTTGCTTCCAGCTCTTTGGGAAGCTAAGAAACAATTCGCTCTGCACAGTGCTCTTACAGCCTAGTGGGAACATCTCTTCCAAAGGCCAGTGAAACGCAGTTTCTCTGCAGGCCTGATCTGGCTGAAGTAGGACTTCTGCTCTGGGTGTGCTACTTTGCCCTAGAGCTGAAAGGCACAACGTGCAGGCTTCTTTCCAAAGGGCGAATTGGGCCCCACAGCATCTTGCTTCCAGCTCATTGGAAGCTAAGAAACAACTCGCTCTGCACAGTGCTCTTACAACCTACCGGGAACATGTCTTCCAAAGGCCTGTGAAACGCAGTTTCTTTGCAGGCCTGATCTGGCTGAAGTAGGACTTCTGCTCTGGGTGTGCTACTTTGCCCTAGAGCTGAAAGCCACAACGTGCAGGCTTCTTTCCAAAGGGCGAGTTGGGCCCCACAGCATCTTGCTTCCAGCTCTTTGGGAAGCTAAGAAACAATTCGCTCTGCACAGTGCTCTTACAGCCTAGTGGGAACATCTCTTCCAAAGGCCTGTGAAACGCAGTTTCTCTGCAGGCCTGATCTGGCTGAAGTAGGACTTCTGCTCTGGGTGTGCTACTTTGCCCTAGAGCTGAAAGGCACAACGTGCAGGCTTCTTTCCAAAGGGCGAGTTGGGCCCCACAGCATCTTGCTTCCAGCTCTTTGGAAGCTAAGAAACAACTCGCTCTGCACAGTGCTCTTACAACCTACCGGGAACATGTCTTCCAAAGGCCTGTGAAACGCAGTTTCTTTGCAGGCCTGATCTGGCTGAAGTAGGACTTCTGCTCTGGGTGTGCTACTTTGCCCTAGAGCTGAAAGGCACAACGTGCAGGCTTCTTTCCAAAGGGCGAGTTGGGCCCCACAGCATCTTGCTTCCAGCTCTTTGGGAAGCTAAGAAACAACTCGCTCTGCACAGTGCTCTTACAGCCTACCGGGAACATCTCTTCCAAAGGCCTGTGAAACGCAGTTTCTTTGCAGGCCTGATCTGGCTGAAGTAGGACTTCTGCTCTGGGTGTGCTACTTTGCCCTAGAGCTGAAAGGCACAACGTGCAGGCTTCTTTCCAAAGGGCGAGTTGGGCCCCACAGCATCTTGCTTCCAGCTCTTTGGGAAGCTAAGAAACAACTCGCTCTGCACAGTGCTCTTACAGCCTACCGGGAACATCTCTTCCAAAGGCCTGTGAAACGCAGTTTCTTTGCAGGCCTGATCTGGCTGAAGTAGGACGTCTGCTCTCGGTGTGCTACTTTGCCCTAGAGCTGAAAGGCACAACGTGCAGGCTTCTTTCCAAAGGGCGAGTTGGGCCCCACAGCATCTTGCTTCCAGCTCTTTGGGAAGCTAAGAAACAACTCGCTCTGCACAGTGCTCTTACAGCCTACCGGGAACATCTCTTCCAAAGGCCTGTGAAACGCAGTTTCTTTGCAGGCCTGATCTGGCTGAAGTAGAACTTCTGCTCTGGGTGTGCTACTTTGCCCTAGAGCTGAAAGCCACAACGTGCAGGCTTCTTTCCAAGGGCGAGTTGGGCCCCACAGCATCTTACTTCCAGCTCTTTGGGAAGCTAAGAAACAACTCGCTCTGCACAGTGCTCTTACAGCCTACCAGGAACATATCTTACAAAGGCCTGTGAAACGCAGTTTCTTTGCAGGCCTGATCTGGCCGAAGTAGAACTTCTGCTCTGGGTGTGCTACATTGCTCTAGAGCTGAAAGTCACAACGTGCAGGCTTCTTTCCATAGAGCGAGTTGGGCACCAAAGCATCTTGCTTCCAGCTCTTTGGGAAGCTAAGAAACAACTCGCTCTGCACAGTGCTCTTACAGCCTACCGGGAACATCTCTTCCAAAGGCCTGTGAAACGCATTTTCTTTGCAGCACTGATCTGTCTGAAGTAGAACTTCTGCTCTGGGTGTGCTACATTGCCCTAGAGCTGAAAGGCACAACGTGCAGGCTTCTTTCCAAAGGGCGAGTTGGGCCCCAAAGCATCTTGCTTCCAGCTCTTTGGGAAGCTAAGAAACAACTCGCTCTGCACAGTGCTCTTACAGCCTACCGGGAACATCTCTTCCAAAGGCCTGTGAAACGCAGTTTATTTGCAGGCCTGATCTGGCTGAAGTAGAACTTCTGCTCTCGGTGTGCTACCTTGCCCTAGAGCTGAAAGGCACAACGTGCAGGCTTCTTTCCAAGGGCGAGTTGGGCCCCAAAGCATCTTTCATCCAGCTCTTTGGGAAGCTAAGAAACAACTCGCTCTGCACAGTGCTCTTACAGGCTACCGGGAACAACTCTTCCAAAGGCCTGTGAAACGCAGTTTCTTTGCAGGCCTGATCTGGCTGAAGTATTACTTCTGCCTGGGTGTGCTACATTTCCCAAGAGCTGAAAGGCACAACCTGCAGGCTTCTTTCCAAAGGGGGAGTTGGGCCCCAAAGCATCTTGCTTCCAGCTCTTTGGGAAGCTAAGAAACAACTCGCTCTTTACAGTGCTCTTACAGCCTACCGGGAACATCTCTTACAAAGGCCTGTGAAACGCTGTTTCTTTGAAGGCCTGATCTTGCTGAAGTAGATCTTCAGCTCTGGGTGTGCTACATTGCCCTAGAGCTGAAAGGCACAACGTGCAGGCTTCTTTCCAACGGGCGAGTTGGGCGCCAAAGCATCTTGCCTCCAGCTCTTTGGGAAGCTAAGAAACAACTCGCTCTGCACAGTGCTCTTACAACCTAGTGAGAACATCTCTTCCAAAGGCCTGTGAAACGCAGTTTCTTTGCAGGCCTGATCTGGCTGAAGTAGGACTTCTGCTCTGGGTGTGCTACTTTGCCCTAGAGCTGAAAGGCACAACGTGCAGGCTTCTTTCCAAAGGGCGAGTTGGGCCCCACAGCATCTTGCTTCCAGCTCTTTGGGAAGCTAAGAAACAACTCGCTCTGCACAGTGCTCTTACAGCCTACCGGGAACATGTCTTCCAAAGGCCTGTGAAACGCAGTTTCTTTGCAGGCCTGATCTGGCTGAAGTAGGACTTCTGCTCTGGGTGTGCTACTTTGCCCTAGAGCTGAAAGGCACAACGTGCAGGCTTCTTTCCAAAGGGCGAGTTGGGCCCCACAGCATCTTGCTTCCAGCTCTTTGGGAAGCTAAGAAACAACTCGCTCTGCACAGTGCTCTTACAGCCTAGTGGGAACATGTCTTCCAAAGGCCTGTGAAACGCAGTTTCTTTGCAGGCCTGATCTGGCTGAAGTAGGACTTCTGCTCTGGGTGTGCTACTTTGCCCTAGAGCTGAAAGGCACAACGTGCAGGCTTCTTTCCAAAGGGCGAGTTGGGCCCCACAGCATCTTGCTTCCAGCTCTTTGGGAAGCTAAGAAACAATTCGCTCTGCACAGTGCTCTTACAGCCTAGTGGGAACATCTCTTCCAAAGGCCTGTGAAACGCAGTTTCTTTGCAGGCCTGATCTGGCTGAAGTAGGACTTCTGCTCTGGGTGTGCTACTTTGCCCTAGAGCTGAAAGGCACAACGTGCAGGCTTCTTTCCAAAGGGCGAGTTGGGCCCCACAGCATCTTGCTTCCAGCTCTTTGGGAAGCTAAGAAACAACTCGCTCTGCACAGTGCTCTTACAGCCTACCGGGAACATCTCTTCCAAAGGCCTGTGAAACGCAGTTTCTTTGCAGGCCTGATCTGGCTGAAGTAGGACTTCTGCTCTGGGTGTGCTACTTTGCCCTAGAGCTGAAAGGCACAACGTGCAGGCTTCTTTCCAAAGGGCGAGTTGGGCCCCACAGCATCTTGCTTCCAGCTCTTTGGGAAGCTAAGAAACAACTCGCTCTGCACAGTGCTCTTACAGCCTACCGGGAACATGTCTTCCAAAGGCCTGTGAAACGCAGTTTCTTTGCAGGCCTGATCTGGCTGAAGTAGGACTTCTGCTCTGGGTGTGCTACTTTGCCCTAGAGCTGAAAGGCACAACGTGCAGGCTTCTTTCCAAAGGGCGAGTTGGGCCCCACAGCATCTTGCTTCCAGCTCTTTGGGAAGCTAAGAAACAACTCGCTCTGCACAGTGCTCTTACAGCCTACCGGGAACATCTCTTCCAAAGGCCTGTGAAACGCAGTTTCTTTGCAGGCCTGATCTGGCTGAAGTAGGACTTCTGCTCTGGGTGTGCTACTTTGCCCTAGAGCTGAAAGGCACAACGTGCAGGCTTCTTTCCAAAGGGCGAGTTGGGCCCCACAGCATCTTGCTTCCAGCTCTTTGGGAAGCTAAGAAACAACTCGCTCTGCACAGTGCTCTTACAGCCTACCGGGAACATCTCTTCCAAAGGCCTGTGAAACGCAGTTTCTTTGCAGGCCTGATCTGGCTGAAGTAGAACTTCTGCTCTGGGTGTGCTACTTTGCCCTAGAGCTGAAAGGCACAACGTGCAGGCTTCTTTCCAAGGGCGAGTTGGGCCCCACAGCATCTTGCTTCCAGCTCTTTGGGAAGCTAAGAAACAACTCGCTCTGCACAGTGCTCTTACAGCCTACCGGGAACATATCTTCCAAAGGCCTGTGAAACGCAGTTTCTTTGCAGGCCTGATCTGGCTGAAGTAGAACTTCTGCTCTGGGTGTGCTACTTTGCCCTAGAGCTGAAAGGCACAACGTGCAGGCTTCTTTCCAAAGGGCGAGTTGGGCCCCAAAGCATCTTGCTTCCAGCTCTTTGGGAAGCTAAGAAACAACTCGCTCTGCACAGTGCTCTTACAGCCTACCGGGAACATCTCTTCCAAAGGCCTGTGAAACGCAGTTTCTTTGCAGGCCTGATCTGGCTGAAGTAGGACTTCTGCTCTGGGTGTGCTACTTTGCCCTAGAGCTGAAAGGCACAACGTGCAGGCTTCTTTCCAAAGGGCGAGTTGGGCCCCAAAGCATCTTGCTTCCAGCTCTTTGGGAAGCTAAGAAACAACTCGCTCTGCACAGTGCTCTTACAGCCTACCGGGAACATCTCTTCCAAAGGCCTGTGAAACGCAGTTTCTTTGCAGGCCTGATCTGGCTGAAGTAGAACTTCTGCTCTGGGTGTGCTACTTTGCCCTAGAGCTGAAAGGCACAACGTGCAGGCTTCTTTCCAAAGGGCGAGTTGGGCCCCACAGCATCTTGCTTCCAGCTCTTTGGGAAGCTAAGAAACAACTCGCTCTGCACAGTGCTCTTACAGCCTACCGGGAACATCTCTTCCAAAGGCCTGTGAAACGCAGTTTCTTTGCAGGCCTGATCTGGCTGAAGTAGGACTTCTGCTCTGGGTGTGCTACATTGCCCTAGAGCTGAAAGGCACAACGTGCAGGCTTCTTTCCAAAGGGCGAGTTGGGCCCCACAGCATCTTGCTTCCAGCTCTTTGGGAAGCTAAGAAACAACTCGCTCTGCACAGTGCTCTTACAGCCTACCGGGAACATCTCTTCCAAAGGCCTGTGAAACGCAGTTTCTTTGCAGGCCTGATCTGGCTGAAGTAGGACTTCTGCTCTGGGTGTGCTACTTTGCCCTAGAGCTGAAAGGCACAACGTGCAGGCTTCTTTCCAAAGGGCGAGTTGGGCCCCACAGCATCTTGCTTCCAGCTCTTTGGGAAGCTAAGAAACAACTCGCTCTGCACAGTGCTCTTACAGCCTAGTGGGAACATCTCTTCCAAAGGCCTGTGAAACGCAGTTTCTTTGCAGGCCTGATCTGGCTGAAGTAGGACTTCTGCTCTGGGTGTGCTACTTTGCCCTAGAGCTGAAAGGCACAACGTGCAGGCTTCTTTCCAAAGGGCGAGTTGGGCCCCACAGCATCTTGCTTCCAGCTCTTTGGGAAGCTAAGAAACAACTCGCTCTGCACAGTGCTCTTACAGCCTACCGGGAACATCTCTTCCAAAGGCCTGTGAAACGCAGTTTCTTTGCAGGCCTGATCTGGCTGAAGTAGGACTTCTGCTCTGGGTGTGCTACTTTGCCCTAGAGCTGAAAGGCACAACGTGCAGGCTTCTTTCCAAAGGGCGAGTTGGGCCCCACAGCATCTTGCTTCCAGCTCTTTGGGAAGCTAAGAAACAACTCGCTCTGCACAGTGCTCTTACAGCCTAGTGGGAACATCTCTTCCAAAGGCCTGTGAAACGCAGTTTCTTTGCAGGCCTGATCTGGCTGAAGTAGGACTTCTGCTCTGGGTGTGCTACTTTGCCCTAGAGCTGAAAGGCACAACGTGCAGGCTTCTTTCCAAAGGGCGAGTTGGGCCCCACAGCATCTTGCTTCCAGCTCTTTGGGAAGCTAAGAAACAACTCGCTCTGCACAGTGCTCTTACAGCCTACTGGGAACATCTCTTCCAAAGGCCTGTGAAACGCAGTTTCTTTGCAGGCCTGATCTGGCTGAAGTAGGACTTCTGCTCTGGGTGTGCTACTTTGCCCTAGAGCTGAAAGGCACAACGTGCAGGCTTCTTTCCAAAGGGCGAGTTGGGCCCCACAGCATCTTGCTTCCAGCTCTTTGGGAAGCTAAGAAACAACTCGCTCTGCACAGTGCTCTTACAGCCTACCGGGAACATCTCTTCCAAAGGCCTGTGAAACGCAGTTTCTTTGCAGGCCTGATCTGGCTGAAGTAGGACTTCTGCTCTGGGTGTGCTACTTTGCCCTAGAGCTGAAAGGCACAACGTGCAGGCTTCTTTCCAAAGGGCGAGTTGGGCCCCACAGCATCTTGCTTCCAGCTCTTTGGGAAGCTAAGAAACAACTCGCTCTGCACAGTGCTCTTACAGCCTACCGGGAACATCTCTTCCAAAGGCCTGTGAAACGCAGTTTCTTTGCAGGCCTGATCTGGCTGAAGTAGGACTTCTGCTCTGGGTGTGCTACTTTGCCCTAGAGCTGAAAGGCACAACGTGCAGGCTTCTTTCCAAAGGGCGAGTTGGGCCCCACAGCATCTTGCTTCCAGCTCTTTGGGAAGCTAAGAAACAACTCGCTCTGCACAGTGCTCTTACAGCCTACCGGGAACATCTCTTCCAAAGGCCTGTGAAACGCAGTTTCTTTGCAGGCCTGATCTGGCTGAAGTAGGACTTCTGCTCTGGGTGTGCTACTTTGCCCTAGAGCTGAAAGGCACAACGTGCAGGCTTCTTTCCAAAGGGCGAGTTGGGCCCCACAGCATCTTGCTTCCAGCTCTTTGGGAAGCTAAGAAACAACTCGCTCTGCACAGTGCTCTTACAGCCTACCGGGAACATCTCTTCCAAAGGCCTGTGAAACGCAGTTTCTTTGCAGGCCTGATCTGGCTGAAGTAGGACTTCTGCTCTGGGTGTGCTACTTTGCCCTAGAGCTGAAAGGCACAACGTGCAGGCTTCTTTCCAAAGGGCGAGTTGGGCCCCACAGCATCTTGCTTCCAGCTCTTTGGGAAGCTAAGAAACAACTCGCTCTGCACAGTGCTCTTACAGCCTACCGGGAACATCTCTTCCAAAGGCCTGTGAAACGCAGTTTCTTTGCAGGCCTGATCTGGCTGAAGTAGGACTTCTGCTCTGGGTGTGCTACTTTGCCCTAGAGCTGAAAGGCACAACGTGCAGGCTTCTTTCCAAAGGGCGAGTTGGGCCCCACAGCATCTTGCTTCCAGCTCTTTGGGAAGCTAAGAAACAACTCGCTCTGCACAGTGCTCTTACAGCCTACCGGGAACATCTCTTCCAAAGGCCTGTGAAACGCAGTTTCTTTGCAGGCCTGATCTGGCTGAAGTAGGACTTCTGCTCTGGGTGTGCTACTTTGCCCTAGAGCTGAAAGGCACAACGTGCAGGCTTCTTTCCAAAGGGCGAGTTGGGCCCCACAGCATCTTGCTTCCAGCTCTTTGGGAAGCTAAGAAACAACTCGCTCTGCACAGTGCTCTTACAGCCTACTGGGAACATCTCTTCCAAAGGCCTGTGAAACGCAGTTTCTTTGCAGGCCTGATCTGGCTGAAGTAGGACTTCTGCTCTGGGTGTGCTACTTTGCCCTAGAGCTGAAAGGCACAACGTGCAGGCTTCTTTCCAAAGGGCGAGTTGGGCCCCACAGCATCTTGCTTCCAGCTCTTTGGGAAGCTAAGAAACAACTCGCTCTGCACAGTGCTCTTACAGCCTACCGGGAACATCTCTTCCAAAGGCCTGTGAAACGCAGTTTCTTTGCAGGCCTGATCTGGCTGAAGTAGGACTTCTGCTCTGGGTGTGCTACTTTGCCCTAGAGCTGAAAGGCACAACGTGCAGGCTTCTTTCCAAAGGGCGAGTTGGGCCCCACAGCATCTTGCTTCCAGCTCTTTGGGAAGCTAAGAAACAACTCGCTCTGCACAGTGCTCTTACAGCCTACCGGGAACATCTCTTCCAAAGGCCTGTGAAACGCAGTTTCTTTGCAGGCCTGATCTGGCTGAAGTAGGACTTCTGCTCTGGGTGTGCTACTTTGCCCTAGAGCTGAAAGGCACAACGTGCAGGCTTCTTTCCAAAGGGCGAGTTGGGCCCCACAGCATCTTGCTTCCAGCTCTTTGGGAAGCTAAGAAACAACTCGCTCTGCACAGTGCTCTTACAGCCTACCGGGAACATCTCTTCCAAAGGCCTGTGAAACGCAGTTTCTTTGCAGGCCTGATCTGGCTGAAGTAGGACTTCTGCTCTGGGTGTGCTACTTTGCCCTAGAGCTGAAAGGCACAACGTGCAGGCTTCTTTCCAAAGGGCGAGTTGGGCCCCACAGCATCTTGCTTCCAGCTCTTTGGGAAGCTAAGAAACAACTCGCTCTGCACAGTGCTCTTACAGCCTACCGGGAACATCTCTTCCAAAGGCCTGTGAAACGCAGTTTCTTTGCAGGCCTGATCTGGCTGAAGTAGGACTTCTGCTCTGGGTGTGCTACTTTGCCCTAGAGCTGAAAGGCACAACGTGCAGGCTTCTTTCCAAAGGGCGAGTTGGGCCCCACAGCATCTTGCTTCCAGCTCTTTGGGAAGCTAAGAAACAACTCGCTCTGCACAGTGCTCTTACAGCCTACCGGGAACATCTCTTCCAAAGGCCTGTGAAACGCAGTTTCTTTGCAGGCCTGATCTGGCTGAAGTAGGACTTCTGCTCTGGGTGTGCTACTTTGCCCTAGAGCTGAAAGGCACAACGTGCAGGCTTCTTTCCAAAGGGCGAGTTGGGCCCCACAGCATCTTGCTTCCAGCTCTTTGGGAAGCTAAGAAACAACTCGCTCTGCACAGTGCTCTTACAGCCTACCGGGAACATCTCTTCCAAAGGCCTGTGAAACGCAGTTTCTTTGCAGGCCTGATCTGGCTGAAGTAGGACTTCTGCTCTGGGTGTGCTACTTTGCCCTAGAGCTGAAAGGCACAACGTGCAGGCTTCTTTCCAAAGGGCGAGTTGGGCCCCACAGCATCTTGCTTCCAGCTCTTTGGGAAGCTAAGAAACAACTCGCTCTGCACAGTGCTCTTACAGCCTACCGGGAACATCTCTTCCAAAGGCCTGTGAAACGCAGTTTCTTTGCAGGCCTGATCTGGCTGAAGTAGGACTTCTGCTCTGGGTGTGCTACTTTGCCCTAGAGCTGAAAGGCACAACGTGCAGGCTTCTTTCCAAAGGGCGAGTTGGGCCCCACAGCATCTTGCTTCCAGCTCTTTGGGAAGCTAAGAAACAACTCGCTCTGCACAGTGCTCTTACAGCCTACCGGGAACATCTCTTCCAAAGGCCTGTGAAACGCAGTTTCTTTGCAGGCCTGATCTGGCTGAAGTAGGACTTCTGCTCTGGGTGTGCTACTTTGCCCTAGAGCTGAAAGGCACAACGTGCAGGCTTCTTTCCAAAGGGCGAGTTGGGCCCCACAGCATCTTGCTTCCAGCTCTTTGGGAAGCTAAGAAACAACTCGCTCTGCACAGTGCTCTTACAGCCTAGTGGGAACATCTCTTCCAAAGGCCTGTGAAACGCAGTTTCTTTGCAGGCCTGATCTGGCTGAAGTAGGACTTCTGCTCTGGGTGTGCTACTTTGCCCTAGAGCTGAAAGGCACAACGTGCAGGCTTCTTTCCAAAGGGCGAGTTGGGCCCCACAGCATCTTGCTTCCAGCTCTTTGGGAAGCTAAGAAACAACTCGCTCTGCACAGTGCTCTTACAGCCTACCGGGAACATCTCTTCCAAAGGCCTGTGAAACGCAGTTTCTTTGCAGGCCTGATCTGGCTGAAGTAGGACTTCTGCTCTGGGTGTGCTACTTTGCCCTAGAGCTGAAAGGCACAACGTGCAGGCTTCTTTCCAAAGGGCGAGTTGGGCCCCACAGCATCTTGCTTCCAGCTCTTTGGGAAGCTAAGAAACAACTCGCTCTGCACAGTGCTCTTACAGCCTAGTGGGAACATGTCTTCCAAAGGCCTGTGAAACGCAGTTTCTTTGCAGGCCTGATCTGGCTGAAGTAGGACTTCTGCTCTGGGTGTGCTACTTTGCCCTAGAGCTGAAAGGCACAACGTGCAGGCTTCTTTCCAAAGGGCGAGTTGGGCCCCACAGCATCTTGCTTCCAGCTCTTTGGGAAGCTAAGAAACAACTCGCTCTGCACAGTGCTCTTACAGCCTACCGGGAACATCTCTTCCAAAGGCCTGTGAAACGCAGTTTCTTTGCAGGCCTGATCTGGCTGAAGTAGGACTTCTGCTCTGGGTGTGCTACTTTGCCCTAGAGCTGAAAGGCACAACGTGCAGGCTTCTTTCCAAAGGGCGAGTTGGGCCCCACAGCATCTTGCTTCCAGCTCTTTGGGAAGCTAAGAAACAACTCGCTCTGCACAGTGCTCTTACAGCCTACCGGGAACATCTCTTCCAAAGGCCTGTGAAACGCAGTTTCTTTGCAGGCCTGATCTGGCTGAAGTAGGACTTCTGCTCTGGGTGTGCTACTTTGCCCTAGAGCTGAAAGGCACAACGTGCAGGCTTCTTTCCAAAGGGCGAGTTGGGCCCCACAGCATCTTGCTTCCAGCTCTTTGGGAAGCTAAGAAACAACTCGCTCTGCACAGTGCTCTTACAGCCTACCGGGAACATCTCTTCCAAAGGCCTGTGAAACGCAGTTTCTTTGCAGGCCTGATCTGGCTGAAGTAGGACTTCTGCTCTGGGTGTGCTACTTTGCCCTAGAGCTGAAAGGCACAACGTGCAGGCTTCTTTCCAAAGGGCGAGTTGGGCCCCACAGCATCTTGCTTCCAGCTCTTTGGGAAGCTAAGAAACAACTCGCTCTGCACAGTGCTCTTACAGCCTACCGGGAACATCTCTTCCAAAGGCCTGTGAAACGCAGTTTCTTTGCAGGCCTGATCTGGCTGAAGTAGGACTTCTGCTCTGGGTGTGCTACTTTGCCCTAGAGCTGAAAGGCACAACGTGCAGGCTTCTTTCCAAAGGGCGAGTTGGGCCCCACAGCATCTTGCTTCCAGCTCTTTGGGAAGCTAAGAAACAACTCGCTCTGCACAGTGCTCTTACAGCCTACCGGGAACATGTCTTCCAAAGGCCTGTGAAACGCAGTTTCTTTGCAGGCCTGATCTGGCTGAAGTAGGACTTCTGCTCTGGGTGTGCTACTTTGCCCTAGAGCTGAAAGGCACAACGTGCAGGCTTCTTTCCAAAGGGCGAGTTGGGCCCCACAGCATCTTGCTTCCAGCTCTTTGGGAAGCTAAGAAACAACTCGCTCTGCACAGTGCTCTTACAGCCTAGTGGGAACATCTCTTCCAAAGGCCTGTGAAACGCAGTTTCTTTGCAGGCCTGATCTGGCTGAAGTAGGACTTCTGCTCTGGGTGTGCTACTTTGCCCTAGAGCTGAAAGGCACAACGTGCAGGCTTCTTTCCAAAGGGCGAGTTGGGCCCCACAGCATCTTGCTTCCAGCTCTTTGGGAAGCTAAGAAACAACTCGCTCTGCACAGTGCTCTTACAGCCTACCGGGAACATGTCTTCCAAAGGCCTGTGAAACGCAGTTTCTTTGCAGGCCTGATCTGGCTGAAGTAGGACTTCTGCTCTGGGTGTGCTACTTTGCCCTAGAGCTGAAAGGCACAACGTGCAGGCTTCTTTCCAAAGGGCGAGTTGGGCCCCACAGCATCTTGCTTCCAGCTCTTTGGGAAGCTAAGAAACAACTCGCTCTGCACAGTGCTCTTACAGCCTAGTGGGAACATGTCTTCCAAAGGCCTGTGAAACGCAGTTTCTTTGCAGGCCTGATCTGGCTGAAGTAGGACTTCTGCTCTGGGTGTGCTACTTTGCCCTAGAGCTGAAAGGCACAACGTGCAGGCTTCTTTCCAAAGGGCGAGTTGGGCCCCACAGCATCTTGCTTCCAGCTCTTTGGGAAGCTAAGAAACAACTCGCTCTGCACAGTGCTCTTACAGCCTACCGGGAACATCTCTTCCAAAGGCCTGTGAAACGCAGTTTCTTTGCAGGCCTGATCTGGCTGAAGTAGGACTTCTGCTCTGGGTGTGCTACTTTGCCCTAGAGCTGAAAGGCACAACGTGCAGGCTTCTTTCCAAAGGGCGAGTTGGGCCCCACAGCATCTTGCTTCCAGCTCTTTGGGAAGCTAAGAAACAACTCGCTCTGCACAGTGCTCTTACAGCCTACCGGGAACATCTCTTCCAAAGGCCTGTGAAACGCAGTTTCTTTGCAGGCCTGATCTGGCTGAAGTAGGACTTCTGCTCTGGGTGTGCTACTTTGCCCTAGAGCTGAAAGGCACAACGTGCAGGCTTCTTTCCAAAGGGCGAGTTGGGCCCCACAGCATCTTGCTTCCAGCTCTTTGGGAAGCTAAGAAACAACTCGCTCTGCACAGTGCTCTTACAGCCTACCGGGAACATCTCTTCCAAAGGCCTGTGAAACGCAGTTTCTTTGCAGGCCTGATCTGGCTGAAGTAGGACTTCTGCTCTGGGTGTGCTACTTTGCCCTAGAGCTGAAAGGCACAACGTGCAGGCTTCTTTCCAAAGGGCGAGTTGGGCCCCACAGCATCTTGCTTCCAGCTCTTTGGGAAGCTAAGAAACAACTCGCTCTGCACAGTGCTCTTACAGCCTACTGGGAACATCTCTTCCAAAGGCCTGTGAAACGCAGTTTCTTTGCAGGCCTGATCTGGCTGAAGTAGGACTTCTGCTCTGGGTGTGCTACTTTGCCCTAGAGCTGAAAGGCACAACGTGCAGGCTTCTTTCCAAAGGGCGAGTTGGGCCCCACAGCATCTTGCTTCCAGCTCTTTGGGAAGCTAAGAAACAACTCGCTCTGCACAGTGCTCTTACAGCCTACCGGGAACATCTCTTCCAAAGGCCTGTGAAACGCAGTTTCTTTGCAGGCCTGATCTGGCTGAAGTAGGACTTCTGCTCTGGGTGTGCTACTTTGCCCTAGAGCTGAAAGGCACAACGTGCAGGCTTCTTTCCAAAGGGCGAGTTGGGCCCCACAGCATCTTGCTTCCAGCTCTTTGGGAAGCTAAGAAACAACTCGCTCTGCACAGTGCTCTTACAGCCTACCGGGAACATCTCTTCCAAAGGCCTGTGAAACGCAGTTTCTTTGCAGGCCTGATCTGGCTGAAGTAGGACTTCTGCTCTGGGTGTGCTACTTTGCCCTAGAGCTGAAAGGCACAACGTGCAGGCTTCTTTCCAAAGGGCGAGTTGGGCCCCACAGCATCTTGCTTCCAGCTCTTTGGGAAGCTAAGAAACAACTCGCTCTGCACAGTGCTCTTACAGCCTACTGGGAACATCTCTTCCAAAGGCCTGTGAAACGCAGTTTCTTTGCAGGCCTGATCTGGCTGAAGTAGGACTTCTGCTCTGGGTGTGCTACTTTGCCCTAGAGCTGAAAGGCACAACGTGCAGGCTTCTTTCCAAAGGGCGAGTTGGGCCCCACAGCATCTTGCTTCCAGCTCTTTGGGAAGCTAAGAAACAACTCGCTCTGCACAGTGCTCTTACAGCCTACCGGGAACATCTCTTCCAAAGGCCTGTGAAACGCAGTTTCTTTGCAGGCCTGATCTGGCTGAAGTAGGACTTCTGCTCTGGGTGTGCTACTTTGCCCTAGAGCTGAAAGGCACAACGTGCAGGCTTCTTTCCAAAGGGCGAGTTGGGCCCCACAGCATCTTGCTTCCAGCTCTTTGGGAAGCTAAGAAACAACTCGCTCTGCACAGTGCTCTTACAGCCTAGTGGGAACATGTCTTCCAAAGGCCTGTGAAACGCAGTTTCTTTGCAGGCCTGATCTGGCTGAAGTAGGACTTCTGCTCTGGGTGTGCTACTTTGCCCTAGAGCTGAAAGGCACAACGTGCAGGCTTCTTTCCAAAGGGCGAGTTGGGCCCCACAGCATCTTGCTTCCAGCTCTTTGGGAAGCTAAGAAACAACTCGCTCTGCACAGTGCTCTTACAGCCTACCGGGAACATCTCTTCCAAAGGCCTGTGAAACGCAGTTTCTTTGCAGGCCTGATCTGGCTGAAGTAGGACTTCTGCTCTGGGTGTGCTACTTTGCCCTAGAGCTGAAAGGCACAACGTGCAGGCTTCTTTCCAAAGGGCGAGTTGGGCCCCACAGCATCTTGCTTCCAGCTCTTTGGGAAGCTAAGAAACAACTCGCTCTGCACAGTGCTCTTACAGCCTACCGGGAACATCTCTTCCAAAGGCCTGTGAAACGCAGTTTCTTTGCAGGCCTGATCTGGCTGAAGTAGGACTTCTGCTCTGGGTGTGCTACTTTGCCCTAGAGCTGAAAGGCACAACGTGCAGGCTTCTTTCCAAAGGGCGAGTTGGGCCCCACAGCATCTTGCTTCCAGCTCTTTGGGAAGCTAAGAAACAACTCGCTCTGCACAGTGCTCTTACAGCCTACCGGGAACATGTCTTCCAAAGGCCTGTGAAACGCAGTTTCTTTGCAGGCCTGATCTGGCTGAAGTAGGACTTCTGCTCTGGGTGTGCTACTTTGCCCTAGAGCTGAAAGGCACAACGTGCAGGCTTCTTTCCAAAGGGCGAGTTGGGCCCCACAGCATCTTGCTTCCAGCTCTTTGGGAAGCTAAGAAACAACTCGCTCTGCACAGTGCTCTTACAGCCTACCGGGAACATCTCTTCCAAAGGCCTGTGAAACGCAGTTTCTTTGCAGGCCTGATCTGGCTGAAGTAGGACTTCTGCTCTGGGTGTGCTACTTTGCCCTAGAGCTGAAAGGCACAACGTGCAGGCTTCTTTCCAAAGGGCGAGTTGGGCCCCACAGCATCTTGCTTCCAGCTCTTTGGGAAGCTAAGAAACAACTCGCTCTGCACAGTGCTCTTACAGCCTACCGGGAACATCTCTTCCAAAGGCCTGTGAAACGCAGTTTCTTTGCAGGCCTGATCTGGCTGAAGTAGGACTTCTGCTCTGGGTGTGCTACTTTGCCCTAGAGCTGAAAGGCACAACGTGCAGGCTTCTTTCCAAAGGGCGAGTTGGGCCCCACAGCATCTTGCTTCCAGCTCTTTGGGAAGCTAAGAAACAACTCGCTCTGCACAGTGCTCTTACAGCCTACCGGGAACATCTCTTCCAAAGGCCTGTGAAACGCAGTTTCTTTGCAGGCCTGATCTGGCTGAAGTAGGACTTCTGCTCTGGGTGTGCTACTTTGCCCTAGAGCTGAAAGGCACAACGTGCAGGCTTCTTTCCAAAGGGCGAGTTGGGCCCCACAGCATCTTGCTTCCAGCTCTTTGGGAAGCTAAGAAACAACTCGCTCTGCACAGTGCTCTTACAGCCTACCGGGAACATCTCTTCCAAAGGCCTGTGAAACGCAGTTTCTTTGCAGGCCTGATCTGGCTGAAGTAGGACTTCTGCTCTGGGTGTGCTACTTTGCCCTAGAGCTGAAAGGCACAACGTGCAGGCTTCTTTCCAAAGGGCGAGTTGGGCCCCACAGCATCTTGCTTCCAGCTCTTTGGGAAGCTAAGAAACAACTCGCTCTGCACAGTGCTCTTACAGCCTAGTGGGAACATGTCTTCCAAAGGCCTGTGAAACGCAGTTTCTTTGCAGGCCTGATCTGGCTGAAGTAGGACTTCTGCTCTGGGTGTGCTACTTTGCCCTAGAGCTGAAAGGCACAACGTGCAGGCTTCTTTCCAAAGGGCGAGTTGGGCCCCACAGCATCTTGCTTCCAGCTCTTTGGGAAGCTAAGAAACAACTCGCTCTGCACAGTGCTCTTACAGCCTACCGGGAACATCTCTTCCAAAGGCCTGTGAAACGCAGTTTCTTTGCAGGCCTGATCTGGCTGAAGTAGGACTTCTGCTCTGGGTGTGCTACTTTGCCCTAGAGCTGAAAGGCACAACGTGCAGGCTTCTTTCCAAAGGGCGAGTTGGGCCCCACAGCATCTTGCTTCCAGCTCTTTGGGAAGCTAAGAAACAACTCGCTCTGCACAGTGCTCTTACAGCCTACCGGGAACATGTCTTCCAAAGGCCTGTGAAACGCAGTTTCTTTGCAGGCCTGATCTGGCTGAAGTAGGACTTCTGCTCTGGGTGTGCTACTTTGCCCTAGAGCTGAAAGGCACAACGTGCAGGCTTCTTTCCAAAGGGCGAGTTGGGCCCCACAGCATCTTGCTTCCAGCTCTTTGGGAAGCTAAGAAACAACTCGCTCTGCACAGTGCTCTTACAGCCTACCGGGAACATCTCTTCCAAAGGCCTGTGAAACGCAGTTTCTTTGCAGGCCTGATCTGGCTGAAGTAGGACTTCTGCTCTGGGTGTGCTACTTTGCCCTAGAGCTGAAAGGCACAACGTGCAGGCTTCTTTCCAAAGGGCGAGTTGGGCCCCACAGCATCTTGCTTCCAGCTCTTTGGGAAGCTAAGAAACAACTCGCTCTGCACAGTGCTCTTACAGCCTAGTGGGAACATGTCTTCCAAAGGCCTGTGAAACGCAGTTTCTTTGCAGGCCTGATCTGGCTGAAGTAGGACTTCTGCTCTGGGTGTGCTACTTTGCCCTAGAGCTGAAAGGCACAACGTGCAGGCTTCTTTCCAAAGGGCGAGTTGGGCCCCACAGCATCTTGCTTCCAGCTCTTTGGGAAGCTAAGAAACAACTCGCTCTGCACAGTGCTCTTACAGCCTACCGGGAACATCTCTTCCAAAGGCCTGTGAAACGCAGTTTCTTTGCAGGCCTGATCTGGCTGAAGTAGGACTTCTGCTCTGGGTGTGCTACTTTGCCCTAGAGCTGAAAGGCACAACGTGCAGGCTTCTTTCCAAAGGGCGAGTTGGGCCCCACAGCATCTTGCTTCCAGCTCTTTGGGAAGCTAAGAAACAACTCGCTCTGCACAGTGCTCTTACAGCCTACCGGGAACATGTCTTCCAAAGGCCTGTGAAACGCAGTTTCTTTGCAGGCCTGATCTGGCTGAAGTAGGACTTCTGCTCTGGGTGTGCTACTTTGCCCTAGAGCTGAAAGGCACAACGTGCAGGCTTCTTTCCAAAGGGCGAGTTGGGCCCCACAGCATCTTGCTTCCAGCTCTTTGGGAAGCTAAGAAACAACTCGCTCTGCACAGTGCTCTTACAGCCTACCGGGAACATCTCTTCCAAAGGCCTGTGAAACGCAGTTTCTTTGCAGGCCTGATCTGGCTGAAGTAGGACTTCTGCTCTGGGTGTGCTACTTTGCCCTAGAGCTGAAAGGCACAACGTGCAGGCTTCTTTCCAAAGGGCGAGTTGGGCCCCACAGCATCTTGCTTCCAGCTCTTTGGGAAGCTAAGAAACAACTCGCTCTGCACAGTGCTCTTACAGCCTACCGGGAACATCTCTTCCAAAGGCCTGTGAAACGCAGTTTCTTTGCAGGCCTGATCTGGCTGAAGTAGGACTTCTGCTCTGGGTGTGCTACTTTGCCCTAGAGCTGAAAGGCACAACGTGCAGGCTTCTTTCCAAAGGGCGAGTTGGGCCCCACAGCATCTTGCTTCCAGCTCTTTGGGAAGCTAAGAAACAACTCGCTCTGCACAGTGCTCTTACAGCCTACTGGGAACATGTCTTCCAAAGGCCTGTGAAACGCAGTTTCTTTGCAGGCCTGATCTGGCTGAAGTAGGACTTCTGCTCTGGGTGTGCTACTTTGCCCTAGAGCTGAAAGGCACAACGTGCAGGCTTCTTTCCAAAGGGCGAGTTGGGCCCCACAGCATCTTGCTTCCAGCTCTTTGGGAAGCTAAGAAACAACTCGCTCTGCACAGTGCTCTTACAGCCTACCGGGAACATGTCTTCCAAAGGCCTGTGAAACGCAGTTTCTTTGCAGGCCTGATCTGGCTGAAGTAGGACTTCTGCTCTGGGTGTGCTACTTTGCCCTAGAGCTGAAAGGCACAACGTGCAGGCTTCTTTCCAAAGGGCGAGTTGGGCCCCACAGCATCTTGCTTCCAGCTCTTTGGGAAGCTAAGAAACAACTCGCTCTGCACAGTGCTCTTACAGCCTACCGGGAACATGTCTTCCAAAGGCCTGTGAAACGCAGTTTCTTTGCAGGCCTGATCTGGCTGAAGTAGGACTTCTGCTCTGGGTGTGCTACTTTGCCCTAGAGCTGAAAGGCACAACGTGCAGGCTTCTTTCCAAAGGGCGAGTTGGGCCCCACAGCATCTTGCTTCCAGCTCTTTGGGAAGCTAAGAAACAACTCGCTCTGCACAGTGCTCTTACAGCCTACCGGGAACATGTCTTCCAAAGGCCTGTGAAACGCAGTTTCTTTGCAGGCCTGATCTGGCTGAAGTAGGACTTCTGCTCTGGGTGTGCTACTTTGCCCTAGAGCTGAAAGGCACAACGTGCAGGCTTCTTTCCAAAGGGCGAGTTGGGCCCCACAGCATCTTGCTTCCAGCTCTTTGGGAAGCTAAGAAACAACTCGCTCTGCACAGTGCTCTTACAGCCTACCGGGAACATCTCTTCCAAAGGCCTGTGAAACGCAGTTTCTTTGCAGGCCTGATCTGGCTGAAGTAGGACTTCTGCTCTGGGTGTGCTACTTTGCCCTAGAGCTGAAAGGCACAACGTGCAGGCTTCTTTCCAAAGGGCGAGTTGGGCCCCACAGCATCTTGCTTCCAGCTCTTTGGGAAGCTAAGAAACAACTCGCTCTGCACAGTGCTCTTACAGCCTAGTGGGAACATGTCTTCCAAAGGCCTGTGAAACGCAGTTTCTTTGCAGGCCTGATCTGGCTGAAGTAGGACTTCTGCTCTGGGTGTGCTACTTTGCCCTAGAGCTGAAAGGCACAACGTGCAGGCTTCTTTCCAAAGGGCGAGTTGGGCCCCACAGCATCTTGCTTCCAGCTCTTTGGGAAGCTAAGAAACAACTCGCTCTGCACAGTGCTCTTACAGCCTACCGGGAACATGTCTTCCAAAGGCCTGTGAAACGCAGTTTCTTTGCAGGCCTGATCTGGCTGAAGTAGGACTTCTGCTCTGGGTGTGCTACTTTGCCCTAGAGCTGAAAGGCACAACGTGCAGGCTTCTTTCCAAAGGGCGAGTTGGGCCCCACAGCATCTTGCTTCCAGCTCTTTGGGAAGCTAAGAAACAACTCGCTCTGCACAGTGCTCTTACAGCCTACTGGGAACATGTCTTCCAAAGGCCTGTGAAACGCAGTTTCTTTGCAGGCCTGATCTGGCTGAAGTAGGACTTCTGCTCTGGGTGTGCTACTTTGCCCTAGAGCTGAAAGGCACAACGTGCAGGCTTCTTTCCAAAGGGCGAGTTGGGCCCCACAGCATCTTGCTTCCAGCTCTTTGGGAAGCTAAGAAACAACTCGCTCTGCACAGTGCTCTTACAGCCTACCGGGAACATCTCTTCCAAAGGCCTGTGAAACGCAGTTTCTTTGCAGGCCTGATCTGGCTGAAGTAGGACTTCTGCTCTGGGTGTGCTACTTTGCCCTAGAGCTGAAAGGCACAACGTGCAGGCTTCTTTCCAAAGGGCGAGTTGGGCCCCACAGCATCTTGCTTCCAGCTCTTTGGGAAGCTAAGAAACAACTCGCTCTGCACAGTGCTCTTACAGCCTACCGGGAACATGTCTTCCAAAGGCCTGTGAAACGCAGTTTCTTTGCAGGCCTGATCTGGCTGAAGTAGGACTTCTGCTCTGGGTGTGCTACTTTGCCCTAGAGCTGAAAGGCACAACGTGCAGGCTTCTTTCCAAAGGGCGAGTTGGGCCCCACAGCATCTTGCTTCCAGCTCTTTGGGAAGCTAAGAAACAACTCGCTCTGCACAGTGCTCTTACAGCCTACTGGGAACATGTCTTCCAAAGGCCTGTGAAACGCAGTTTCTTTGCAGGCCTGATCTGGCTGAAGTAGGACTTCTGCTCTGGGTGTGCTACTTTGCCCTAGAGCTGAAAGGCACAACGTGCAGGCTTCTTTCCAAAGGGCGAGTTGGGCCCCACAGCATCTTGCTTCCAGCTCTTTGGGAAGCTAAGAAACAACTCGCTCTGCACAGTGCTCTTACAGCCTACCGGGAACATGTCTTCCAAAGGCCTGTGAAACGCAGTTTCTTTGCAGGCCTGATCTGGCTGAAGTAGGACTTCTGCTCTGGGTGTGCTACTTTGCCCTAGAGCTGAAAGGCACAACGTGCAGGCTTCTTTCCAAAGGGCGAGTTGGGCCCCACAGCATCTTGCTTCCAGCTCTTTGGGAAGCTAAGAAACAACTCGCTCTGCACAGTGCTCTTACAGCCTACTGGGAACATCTCTTCCAAAGGCCTGTGAAACGCAGTTTCTTTGCAGGCCTGATCTGGCTGAAGTAGGACTTCTGCTCTGGGTGTGCTACTTTGCCCTAGAGCTGAAAGGCACAACGTGCAGGCTTCTTTCCAAAGGGCGAGTTGGGCCCCACAGCATCTTGCTTCCAGCTCTTTGGGAAGCTAAGAAACAACTCGCTCTGCACAGTGCTCTTACAGCCTACCGGGAACATGTCTTCCAAAGGCCTGTGAAACGCAGTTTCTTTGCAGGCCTGATCTGGCTGAAGTAGGACTTCTGCTCTGGGTGTGCTACTTTGCCCTAGAGCTGAAAGGCACAACGTGCAGGCTTCTTTCCAAAGGGCGAGTTGGGCCCCACAGCATCTTGCTTCCAGCTCTTTGGGAAGCTAAGAAACAACTCGCTCTGCACAGTGCTCTTACAGCCTACCGGGAACATCTCTTCCAAAGGCCTGTGAAACGCAGTTTCTTTGCAGGCCTGATCTGGCTGAAGTAGGACTTCTGCTCTGGGTGTGCTACTTTGCCCTAGAGCTGAAAGGCACAACGTGCAGGCTTCTTTCCAAAGGGCGAGTTGGGCCCCACAGCATCTTGCTTCCAGCTCTTTGGGAAGCTAAGAAACAACTCGCTCTGCACAGTGCTCTTACAGCCTACCGGGAACATCTCTTCCAAAGGCCTGTGAAACGCAGTTTCTTTGCAGGCCTGATCTGGCTGAAGTAGGACTTCTGCTCTGGGTGTGCTACTTTGCCCTAGAGCTGAAAGGCACAACGTGCAGGCTTCTTTCCAAAGGGCGAGTTGGGCCCCACAGCATCTTGCTTCCAGCTCTTTGGGAAGCTAAGAAACAACTCGCTCTGCACAGTGCTCTTACAGCCTACCGGGAACATGTCTTCCAAAGGCCTGTGAAACGCAGTTTCTTTGCAGGCCTGATCTGGCTGAAGTAGGACTTCTGCTCTGGGTGTGCTACTTTGCCCTAGAGCTGAAAGGCACAACGTGCAGGCTTCTTTCCAAAGGGCGAGTTGGGCCCCACAGCATCTTGCTTCCAGCTCTTTGGGAAGCTAAGAAACAACTCGCTCTGCACAGTGCTCTTACAGCCTAGTGGGAACATGTCTTCCAAAGGCCTGTGAAACGCAGTTTCTTTGCAGGCCTGATCTGGCTGAAGTAGGACTTCTGCTCTGGGTGTGCTACTTTGCCCTAGAGCTGAAAGGCACAACGTGCAGGCTTCTTTCCAAAGGGCGAGTTGGGCCCCACAGCATCTTGCTTCCAGCTCTTTGGGAAGCTAAGAAACAACTCGCTCTGCACAGTGCTCTTACAGCCTACCGGGAACATCTCTTCCAAAGGCCTGTGAAACGCAGTTTCTTTGCAGGCCTGATCTGGCTGAAGTAGGACTTCTGCTCTGGGTGTGCTACTTTGCCCTAGAGCTGAAAGGCACAACGTGCAGGCTTCTTTCCAAAGGGCGAGTTGGGCCCCACAGCATCTTGCTTCCAGCTCTTTGGGAAGCTAAGAAACAACTCGCTCTGCACAGTGCTCTTACAGCCTACCGGGAACATCTCTTCCAAAGGCCTGTGAAACGCAGTTTCTTTGCAGGCCTGATCTGGCTGAAGTAGGACTTCTGCTCTGGGTGTGCTACTTTGCCCTAGAGCTGAAAGGCACAACGTGCAGGCTTCTTTCCAAAGGGCGAGTTGGGCCCCACAGCATCTTGCTTCCAGCTCTTTGGGAAGCTAAGAAACAACTCGCTCTGCACAGTGCTCTTACAGCCTACCGGGAACATCTCTTCCAAAGGCCTGTGAAACGCAGTTTCTTTGCAGGCCTGATCTGGCTGAAGTAGGACTTCTGCTCTGGGTGTGCTACTTTGCCCTAGAGCTGAAAGGCACAACGTGCAGGCTTCTTTCCAAAGGGCGAGTTGGGCCCCACAGCATCTTGCTTCCAGCTCTTTGGGAAGCTAAGAAACAACTCGCTCTGCACAGTGCTCTTACAGCCTACCGGGAACATCTCTTCCAAAGGCCTGTGAAACGCAGTTTCTTTGCAGGCCTGATCTGGCTGAAGTAGGACTTCTGCTCTGGGTGTGCTACTTTGCCCTAGAGCTGAAAGGCACAACGTGCAGGCTTCTTTCCAAAGGGCGAGTTGGGCCCCACAGCATCTTGCTTCCAGCTCTTTGGGAAGCTAAGAAACAACTCGCTCTGCACAGTGCTCTTACAGCCTACCGGGAACATCTCTTCCAAAGGCCTGTGAAACGCAGTTTCTTTGCAGGCCTGATCTGGCTGAAGTAGGACTTCTGCTCTGGGTGTGCTACTTTGCCCTAGAGCTGAAAGGCACAACGTGCAGGCTTCTTTCCAAAGGGCGAGTTGGGCCCCACAGCATCTTGCTTCCAGCTCTTTGGGAAGCTAAGAAACAACTCGCTCTGCACAGTGCTCTTACAGCCTACCGGGAACATCTCTTCCAAAGGCCTGTGAAACGCAGTTTCTTTGCAGGCCTGATCTGGCTGAAGTAGGACTTCTGCTCTGGGTGTGCTACTTTGCCCTAGAGCTGAAAGGCACAACGTGCAGGCTTCTTTCCAAAGGGCGAGTTGGGCCCCACAGCATCTTGCTTCCAGCTCTTTGGGAAGCTAAGAAACAACTCGCTCTGCACAGTGCTCTTACAGCCTACCGGGAACATCTCTTCCAAAGGCCTGTGAAACGCAGTTTCTTTGCAGGCCTGATCTGGCTGAAGTAGGACTTCTGCTCTGGGTGTGCTACTTTGCCCTAGAGCTGAAAGGCACAACGTGCAGGCTTCTTTCCAAAGGGCGAGTTGGGCCCCACAGCATCTTGCTTCCAGCTCTTTGGGAAGCTAAGAAACAACTCGCTCTGCACAGTGCTCTTACAGCCTACCGGGAACATCTCTTCCAAAGGCCTGTGAAACGCAGTTTCTTTGCAGGCCTGATCTGGCTGAAGTAGGACTTCTGCTCTGGGTGTGCTACTTTGCCCTAGAGCTGAAAGGCACAACGTGCAGGCTTCTTTCCAAAGGGCGAGTTGGGCCCCACAGCATCTTGCTTCCAGCTCTTTGGGAAGCTAAGAAACAACTCGCTCTGCACAGTGCTCTTACAGCCTACCGGGAACATCTCTTCCAAAGGCCTGTGAAACGCAGTTTCTTTGCAGGCCTGATCTGGCTGAAGTAGGACTTCTGCTCTGGGTGTGCTACTTTGCCCTAGAGCTGAAAGGCACAACGTGCAGGCTTCTTTCCAAAGGGCGAGTTGGGCCCCACAGCATCTTGCTTCCAGCTCTTTGGGAAGCTAAGAAACAACTCGCTCTGCACAGTGCTCTTACAGCCTACCGGGAACATCTCTTCCAAAGGCCTGTGAAACGCAGTTTCTTTGCAGGCCTGATCTGGCTGAAGTAGGACTTCTGCTCTGGGTGTGCTACTTTGCCCTAGAGCTGAAAGGCACAACGTGCAGGCTTCTTTCCAAAGGGCGAGTTGGGCCCCACAGCATCTTGCTTCCAGCTCTTTGGGAAGCTAAGAAACAACTCGCTCTGCACAGTGCTCTTACAGCCTACTGGGAACATCTCTTCCAAAGGCCTGTGAAACGCAGTTTCTTTGCAGGCCTGATCTGGCTGAAGTAGGACTTCTGCTCTGGGTGTGCTACTTTGCCCTAGAGCTGAAAGGCACAACGTGCAGGCTTCTTTCCAAAGGGCGAGTTGGGCCCCACAGCATCTTGCTTCCAGCTCTTTGGGAAGCTAAGAAACAACTCGCTCTGCACAGTGCTCTTACAGCCTACTGGGAACATGTCTTCCAAAGGCCTGTGAAACGCAGTTTCTTTGCAGGCCTGATCTGGCTGAAGTAGGACTTCTGCTCTGGGTGTGCTACTTTGCCCTAGAGCTGAAAGGCACAACGTGCAGGCTTCTTTCCAAAGGGCGAGTTGGGCCCCACAGCATCTTGCTTCCAGCTCTTTGGGAAGCTAAGAAACAACTCGCTCTGCACAGTGCTCTTACAGCCTACCGGGAACATCTCTTCCAAAGGCCTGTGAAACGCAGTTTCTTTGCAGGCCTGATCTGGCTGAAGTAGGACTTCTGCTCTGGGTGTGCTACTTTGCCCTAGAGCTGAAAGGCACAACGTGCAGGCTTCTTTCCAAAGGGCGAGTTGGGCCCCACAGCATCTTGCTTCCAGCTCTTTGGGAAGCTAAGAAACAACTCGCTCTGCACAGTGCTCTTACAGCCTACCGGGAACATCTCTTCCAAAGGCCTGTGAAACGCAGTTTCTTTGCAGGCCTGATCTGGCTGAAGTAGGACTTCTGCTCTGGGTGTGCTACTTTGCCCTAGAGCTGAAAGGCACAACGTGCAGGCTTCTTTCCAAAGGGCGAGTTGGGCCCCACAGCATCTTGCTTCCAGCTCTTTGGGAAGCTAAGAAACAACTCGCTCTGCACAGTGCTCTTACAGCCTACCGGGAACATCTCTTCCAAAGGCCTGTGAAACGCAGTTTCTTTGCAGGCCTGATCTGGCTGAAGTAGGACTTCTGCTCTGGGTGTGCTACTTTGCCCTAGAGCTGAAAGGCACAACGTGCAGGCTTCTTTCCAAAGGGCGAGTTGGGCCCCACAGCATCTTGCTTCCAGCTCTTTGGGAAGCTAAGAAACAACTCGCTCTGCACAGTGCTCTTACAGCCTACCGGGAACATCTCTTCCAAAGGCCTGTGAAACGCAGTTTCTTTGCAGGCCTGATCTGGCTGAAGTAGGACTTCTGCTCTGGGTGTGCTACTTTGCCCTAGAGCTGAAAGGCACAACGTGCAGGCTTCTTTCCAAAGGGCGAGTTGGGCCCCACAGCATCTTGCTTCCAGCTCTTTGGGAAGCTAAGAAACAACTCGCTCTGCACAGTGCTCTTACAGCCTACCGGGAACATCTCTTCCAAAGGCCTGTGAAACGCAGTTTCTTTGCAGGCCTGATCTGGCTGAAGTAGGACTTCTGCTCTGGGTGTGCTACTTTGCCCTAGAGCTGAAAGGCACAACGTGCAGGCTTCTTTCCAAAGGGCGAGTTGGGCCCCACAGCATCTTGCTTCCAGCTCTTTGGGAAGCTAAGAAACAACTCGCTCTGCACAGTGCTCTTACAGCCTACCGGGAACATCTCTTCCAAAGGCCTGTGAAACGCAGTTTCTTTGCAGGCCTGATCTGGCTGAAGTAGGACTTCTGCTCTGGGTGTGCTACTTTGCCCTAGAGCTGAAAGGCACAACGTGCAGGCTTCTTTCCAAAGGGCGAGTTGGGCCCCACAGCATCTTGCTTCCAGCTCTTTGGGAAGCTAAGAAACAACTCGCTCTGCACAGTGCTCTTACAGCCTACTGGGAACATCTCTTCCAAAGGCCTGTGAAACGCAGTTTCTTTGCAGGCCTGATCTGGCTGAAGTAGGACTTCTGCTCTGGGTGTGCTACTTTGCCCTAGAGCTGAAAGGCACAACGTGCAGGCTTCTTTCCAAAGGGCGAGTTGGGCCCCACAGCATCTTGCTTCCAGCTCTTTGGGAAGCTAAGAAACAACTCGCTCTGCACAGTGCTCTTACAGCCTACCGGGAACATCTCTTCCAAAGGCCTGTGAAACGCAGTTTCTTTGCAGGCCTGATCTGGCTGAAGTAGGACTTCTGCTCTGGGTGTGCTACTTTGCCCTAGAGCTGAAAGGCACAACGTGCAGGCTTCTTTCCAAAGGGCGAGTTGGGCCCCACAGCATCTTGCTTCCAGCTCTTTGGGAAGCTAAGAAACAACTCGCTCTGCACAGTGCTCTTACAGCCTACCGGGAACATCTCTTCCAAAGGCCTGTGAAACGCAGTTTCTTTGCAGGCCTGATCTGGCTGAAGTAGGACTTCTGCTCTGGGTGTGCTACTTTGCCCTAGAGCTGAAAGGCACAACGTGCAGGCTTCTTTCCAAAGGGCGAGTTGGGCCCCACAGCATCTTGCTTCCAGCTCTTTGGGAAGCTAAGAAACAACTCGCTCTGCACAGTGCTCTTACAGCCTACTGGGAACATCTCTTCCAAAGGCCTGTGAAACGCAGTTTCTTTGCAGGCCTGATCTGGCTGAAGTAGGACTTCTGCTCTGGGTGTGCTACTTTGCCCTAGAGCTGAAAGGCACAACGTGCAGGCTTCTTTCCAAAGGGCGAGTTGGGCCCCACAGCATCTTGCTTCCAGCTCTTTGGGAAGCTAAGAAACAACTCGCTCTGCACAGTGCTCTTACAGCCTACCGGGAACATCTCTTCCAAAGGCCTGTGAAACGCAGTTTCTTTGCAGGCCTGATCTGGCTGAAGTAGGACTTCTGCTCTGGGTGTGCTACTTTGCCCTAGAGCTGAAAGGCACAACGTGCAGGCTTCTTTCCAAAGGGCGAGTTGGGCCCCACAGCATCTTGCTTCCAGCTCTTTGGGAAGCTAAGAAACAACTCGCTCTGCACAGTGCTCTTACAGCCTACTGGGAACATCTCTTCCAAAGGCCTGTGAAACGCAGTTTCTTTGCAGGCCTGATCTGGCTGAAGTAGGACTTCTGCTCTGGGTGTGCTACTTTGCCCTAGAGCTGAAAGGCACAACGTGCAGGCTTCTTTCCAAAGGGCGAGTTGGGCCCCACAGCATCTTGCTTCCAGCTCTTTGGGAAGCTAAGAAACAACTCGCTCTGCACAGTGCTCTTACAGCCTACCGGGAACATCTCTTCCAAAGGCCTGTGAAACGCAGTTTCTTTGCAGGCCTGATCTGGCTGAAGTAGGACTTCTGCTCTGGGTGTGCTACTTTGCCCTAGAGCTGAAAGGCACAACGTGCAGGCTTCTTTCCAAAGGGCGAGTTGGGCCCCACAGCATCTTGCTTCCAGCTCTTTGGGAAGCTAAGAAACAACTCGCTCTGCACAGTGCTCTTACAGCCTACCGGGAACATCTCTTCCAAAGGCCTGTGAAACGCAGTTTCTTTGCAGGCCTGATCTGGCTGAAGTAGGACTTCTGCTCTGGGTGTGCTACTTTGCCCTAGAGCTGAAAGGCACAACGTGCAGGCTTCTTTCCAAAGGGCGAGTTGGGCCCCACAGCATCTTGCTTCCAGCTCTTTGGGAAGCTAAGAAACAACTCGCTCTGCACAGTGCTCTTACAGCCTACCGGGAACATGTCTTCCAAAGGCCTGTGAAACGCAGTTTCTTTGCAGGCCTGATCTGGCTGAAGTAGGACTTCTGCTCTGGGTGTGCTACTTTGCCCTAGAGCTGAAAGGCACAACGTGCAGGCTTCTTTCCAAAGGGCGAGTTGGGCCCCACAGCATCTTGCTTCCAGCTCTTTGGGAAGCTAAGAAACAACTCGCTCTGCACAGTGCTCTTACAGCCTAGTGGGAACATCTCTTCCAAAGGCCAGTGAAACGCAGTTTCTTTGCAGGCCTGATCTGGCTGAAGTAGGACTTCTGCTCTGGGTGTGCTACTTTGCCCTAGAGCTGAAAGGCACAACGTGCAGGCTTCTTTCCAAAGGGCGAGTTGGGCCCCACAGCATCTTGCTTCCAGCTCTTTGGGAAGCTAAGAAACAACTCGCTCTGCACAGTGCTCTTACAGCCTACCGGGAACATCTCTTCCAAAGGCCTGTGAAACGCAGTTTCTTTGCAGGCCTGATCTGGCTGAAGTAGGACTTCTGCTCTGGGTGTGCTACTTTGCCCTAGAGCTGAAAGGCACAACGTGCAGGCTTCTTTCCAAAGGGCGAGTTGGGCCCCACAGCATCTTGCTTCCAGCTCTTTGGGAAGCTAAGAAACAACTCGCTCTGCACAGTGCTCTTACAGCCTACTGGGAACATCTCTTCCAAAGGCCTGTGAAACGCAGTTTCTTTGCAGGCCTGATCTGGCTGAAGTAGGACTTCTGCTCTGGGTGTGCTACTTTGCCCTAGAGCTGAAAGGCACAACGTGCAGGCTTCTTTCCAAAGGGCGAGTTGGGCCCCACAGCATCTTGCTTCCAGCTCTTTGGGAAGCTAAGAAACAACTCGCTCTGCACAGTGCTCTTACAGCCTACCGGGAACATCTCTTCCAAAGGCCTGTGAAACGCAGTTTCTTTGCAGGCCTGATCTGGCTGAAGTAGGACTTCTGCTCTGGGTGTGCTACTTTGCCCTAGAGCTGAAAGGCACAACGTGCAGGCTTCTTTCCAAAGGGCGAGTTGGGCCCCACAGCATCTTGCTTCCAGCTCTTTGGGAAGCTAAGAAACAACTCGCTCTGCACAGTGCTCTTACAGCCTACCGGGAACATCTCTTCCAAAGGCCTGTGAAACGCAGTTTCTTTGCAGGCCTGATCTGGCTGAAGTAGGACTTCTGCTCTGGGTGTGCTACTTTGCCCTAGAGCTGAAAGGCACAACGTGCAGGCTTCTTTCCAAAGGGCGAGTTGGGCCCCACAGCATCTTGCTTCCAGCTCTTTGGGAAGCTAAGAAACAACTCGCTCTGCACAGTGCTCTTACAGCCTAGTGGGAACATCTCTTCCAAAGGCCTGTGAAACGCAGTTTCTTTGCAGGCCTGATCTGGCTGAAGTAGGACTTCTGCTCTGGGTGTGCTACTTTGCCCTAGAGCTGAAAGGCACAACGTGCAGGCTTCTTTCCAAAGGGCGAGTTGGGCCCCACAGCATCTTGCTTCCAGCTCTTTGGGAAGCTAAGAAACAACTCGCTCTGCACAGTGCTCTTACAGCCTACCGGGAACATCTCTTCCAAAGGCCTGTGAAACGCAGTTTCTTTGCAGGCCTGATCTGGCTGAAGTAGGACTTCTGCTCTGGGTGTGCTACTTTGCCCTAGAGCTGAAAGGCACAACGTGCAGGCTTCTTTCCAAAGGGCGAGTTGGGCCCCACAGCATCTTGCTTCCAGCTCTTTGGGAAGCTAAGAAACAACTCGCTCTGCACAGTGCTCTTACAGCCTACCGGGAACATCTCTTCCAAAGGCCTGTGAAACGCAGTTTCTTTGCAGGCCTGATCTGGCTGAAGTAGGACTTCTGCTCTGGGTGTGCTACTTTGCCCTAGAGCTGAAAGGCACAACGTGCAGGCTTCTTTCCAAAGGGCGAGTTGGGCCCCACAGCATCTTGCTTCCAGCTCTTTGGGAAGCTAAGAAACAACTCGCTCTGCACAGTGCTCTTACAGCCTACCGGGAACATCTCTTCCAAAGGCCTGTGAAACGCAGTTTCTTTGCAGGCCTGATCTGGCTGAAGTAGGACTTCTGCTCTGGGTGTGCTACTTTGCCCTAGAGCTGAAAGGCACAACGTGCAGGCTTCTTTCCAAAGGGCGAGTTGGGCCCCACAGCATCTTGCTTCCAGCTCTTTGGGAAGCTAAGAAACAACTCGCTCTGCACAGTGCTCTTACAGCCTACTGGGAACATCTCTTCCAAAGGCCTGTGAAACGCAGTTTCTTTGCAGGCCTGATCTGGCTGAAGTAGGACTTCTGCTCTGGGTGTGCTACTTTGCCCTAGAGCTGAAAGGCACAACGTGCAGGCTTCTTTCCAAAGGGCGAGTTGGGCCCCACAGCATCTTGCTTCCAGCTCTTTGGGAAGCTAAGAAACAACTCGCTCTGCACAGTGCTCTTACAGCCTACCGGGAACATCTCTTCCAAAGGCCTGTGAAACGCAGTTTCTTTGCAGGCCTGATCTGGCTGAAGTAGGACTTCTGCTCTGGGTGTGCTACTTTGCCCTAGAGCTGAAAGGCACAACGTGCAGGCTTCTTTCCAAAGGGCGAGTTGGGCCCCACAGCATCTTGCTTCCAGCTCTTTGGGAAGCTAAGAAACAACTCGCTCTGCACAGTGCTCTTACAGCCTACCGGGAACATCTCTTCCAAAGGCCTGTGAAACGCAGTTTCTTTGCAGGCCTGATCTGGCTGAAGTAGGACTTCTGCTCTGGGTGTGCTACTTTGCCCTAGAGCTGAAAGGCACAACGTGCAGGCTTCTTTCCAAAGGGCGAGTTGGGCCCCACAGCATCTTGCTTCCAGCTCTTTGGGAAGCTAAGAAACAACTCGCTCTGCACAGTGCTCTTACAGCCTACCGGGAACATCTCTTCCAAAGGCCTGTGAAACGCAGTTTCTTTGCAGGCCTGATCTGGCTGAAGTAGGACTTCTGCTCTGGGTGTGCTACTTTGCCCTAGAGCTGAAAGGCACAACGTGCAGGCTTCTTTCCAAAGGGCGAGTTGGGCCCCACAGCATCTTGCTTCCAGCTCTTTGGGAAGCTAAGAAACAACTCGCTCTGCACAGTGCTCTTACAGCCTACCGGGAACATCTCTTCCAAAGGCCTGTGAAACGCAGTTTCTTTGCAGGCCTGATCTGGCTGAAGTAGGACTTCTGCTCTGGGTGTGCTACTTTGCCCTAGAGCTGAAAGGCACAACGTGCAGGCTTCTTTCCAAAGGGCGAGTTGGGCCCCACAGCATCTTGCTTCCAGCTCTTTGGGAAGCTAAGAAACAACTCGCTCTGCACAGTGCTCTTACAGCCTAGTGGGAACATCTCTTCCAAAGGCCTGTGAAACGCAGTTTCTTTGCAGGCCTGATCTGGCTGAAGTAGGACTTCTGCTCTGGGTGTGCTACTTTGCCCTAGAGCTGAAAGGCACAACGTGCAGGCTTCTTTCCAAAGGGCGAGTTGGGCCCCACAGCATCTTGCTTCCAGCTCTTTGGGAAGCTAAGAAACAACTCGCTCTGCACAGTGCTCTTACAGCCTACCGGGAACATCTCTTCCAAAGGCCTGTGAAACGCAGTTTCTTTGCAGGCCTGATCTGGCTGAAGTAGGACTTCTGCTCTGGGTGTGCTACTTTGCCCTAGAGCTGAAAGGCACAACGTGCAGGCTTCTTTCCAAAGGGCGAGTTGGGCCCCACAGCATCTTGCTTCCAGCTCTTTGGGAAGCTAAGAAACAACTCGCTCTGCACAGTGCTCTTACAGCCTACCGGGAACATCTCTTCCAAAGGCCTGTGAAACGCAGTTTCTTTGCAGGCCTGATCTGGCTGAAGTAGGACTTCTGCTCTGGGTGTGCTACTTTGCCCTAGAGCTGAAAGGCACAACGTGCAGGCTTCTTTCCAAAGGGCGAGTTGGGCCCCACAGCATCTTGCTTCCAGCTCTTTGGGAAGCTAAGAAACAACTCGCTCTGCACAGTGCTCTTACAGCCTACCGGGAACATCTCTTCCAAAGGCCTGTGAAACGCAGTTTCTTTGCAGGCCTGATCTGGCTGAAGTAGGACTTCTGCTCTGGGTGTGCTACTTTGCCCTAGAGCTGAAAGGCACAACGTGCAGGCTTCTTTCCAAAGGGCGAGTTGGGCCCCACAGCATCTTGCTTCCAGCTCTTTGGGAAGCTAAGAAACAACTCGCTCTGCACAGTGCTCTTACAGCCTACTGGGAACATCTCTTCCAAAGGCCTGTGAAACGCAGTTTCTTTGCAGGCCTGATCTGGCTGAAGTAGGACTTCTGCTCTGGGTGTGCTACTTTGCCCTAGAGCTGAAAGGCACAACGTGCAGGCTTCTTTCCAAAGGGCGAGTTGGGCCCCACAGCATCTTGCTTCCAGCTCTTTGGGAAGCTAAGAAACAACTCGCTCTGCACAGTGCTCTTACAGCCTACCGGGAACATCTCTTCCAAAGGCCTGTGAAACGCAGTTTCTTTGCAGGCCTGATCTGGCTGAAGTAGGACTTCTGCTCTGGGTGTGCTACTTTGCCCTAGAGCTGAAAGGCACAACGTGCAGGCTTCTTTCCAAAGGGCGAGTTGGGCCCCACAGCATCTTGCTTCCAGCTCTTTGGGAAGCTAAGAAACAACTCGCTCTGCACAGTGCTCTTACAGCCTACCGGGAACATCTCTTCCAAAGGCCTGTGAAACGCAGTTTCTTTGCAGGCCTGATCTGGCTGAAGTAGGACTTCTGCTCTGGGTGTGCTACTTTGCCCTAGAGCTGAAAGGCACAACGTGCAGGCTTCTTTCCAAAGGGCGAGTTGGGCCCCACAGCATCTTGCTTCCAGCTCTTTGGGAAGCTAAGAAACAACTCGCTCTGCACAGTGCTCTTACAGCCTACCGGGAACATCTCTTCCAAAGGCCTGTGAAACGCAGTTTCTTTGCAGGCCTGATCTGGCTGAAGTAGGACTTCTGCTCTGGGTGTGCTACTTTGCCCTAGAGCTGAAAGGCACAACGTGCAGGCTTCTTTCCAAAGGGCGAGTTGGGCCCCACAGCATCTTGCTTCCAGCTCTTTGGGAAGCTAAGAAACAACTCGCTCTGCACAGTGCTCTTACAGCCTAGTGGGAACATCTCTTCCAAAGGCCTGTGAAACGCAGTTTCTTTGCAGGCCTGATCTGGCTGAAGTAGGACTTCTGCTCTGGGTGTGCTACTTTGCCCTAGAGCTGAAAGGCACAACGTGCAGGCTTCTTTCCAAAGGGCGAGTTGGGCCCCACAGCATCTTGCTTCCAGCTCTTTGGGAAGCTAAGAAACAACTCGCTCTGCACAGTGCTCTTACAGCCTACCGGGAACATCTCTTCCAAAGGCCTGTGAAACGCAGTTTCTTTGCAGGCCTGATCTGGCTGAAGTAGGACTTCTGCTCTGGGTGTGCTACTTTGCCCTAGAGCTGAAAGGCACAACGTGCAGGCTTCTTTCCAAAGGGCGAGTTGGGCCCCACAGCATCTTGCTTCCAGCTCTTTGGGAAGCTAAGAAACAACTCGCTCTGCACAGTGCTCTTACAGCCTACTGGGAACATCTCTTCCAAAGGCCTGTGAAACGCAGTTTCTTTGCAGGCCTGATCTGGCTGAAGTAGGACTTCTGCTCTGGGTGTGCTACTTTGCCCTAGAGCTGAAAGGCACAACGTGCAGGCTTCTTTCCAAAGGGCGAGTTGGGCCCCACAGCATCTTGCTTCCAGCTCTTTGGGAAGCTAAGAAACAACTCGCTCTGCACAGTGCTCTTACAGCCTACCGGGAACATCTCTTCCAAAGGCCTGTGAAACGCAGTTTCTTTGCAGGCCTGATCTGGCTGAAGTAGGACTTCTGCTCTGGGTGTGCTACTTTGCCCTAGAGCTGAAAGGCACAACGTGCAGGCTTCTTTCCAAAGGGCGAGTTGGGCCCCACAGCATCTTGCTTCCAGCTCTTTGGGAAGCTAAGAAACAACTCGCTCTGCACAGTGCTCTTACAGCCTACCGGGAACATCTCTTCCAAAGGCCTGTGAAACGCAGTTTCTTTGCAGGCCTGATCTGGCTGAAGTAGGACTTCTGCTCTGGGTGTGCTACTTTGCCCTAGAGCTGAAAGGCACAACGTGCAGGCTTCTTTCCAAAGGGCGAGTTGGGCCCCACAGCATCTTGCTTCCAGCTCTTTGGGAAGCTAAGAAACAACTCGCTCTGCACAGTGCTCTTACAGCCTACCGGGAACATCTCTTCCAAAGGCCTGTGAAACGCAGTTTCTTTGCAGGCCTGATCTGGCTGAAGTAGAACTTCTGCTCTGGGTGTGCTACTTTGCCCTAGAGCTGAAAGGCACAACGTGCAGGCTTCTTTCCAAAGGGCGAGTTGGGCCCCAAAGCATCTTGCTTCCAGCTCTTTGGGAAGCTAAGAAACAACTCGCTCTGCACAGTGCTCTTACAGCCTACCGGGAACATCTCTTCCAAAGGCCTGTGAAATGCAGTTTCTTTGCAGGCCTGATCTGGCTGAAGTAGGACTTCTGCTCTGGGTGTGCTACTTTGCCCTAGAGCTGAAAGGCACAACGTGCAGGCTTCTTTCCAAAGGGCGAGTTGGGCCCCACAGCATCTTGCTTCCAGCTCTTTGGGAAGCTAAGAAACAACTCGCTCTGCACAGTGCTCTTACAGCCTACCGGGAACATCTCTTCCAAAGGCCTGTGAAACGCAGTTTCTTTGCAGGCCTGATCTGGCTGAAGTAGAACTTCTGCTCTGGGTGTGCTACATTGCCCTAGAGCTGAAAGGCACAACGTGCAGGCTTCTTTCCAAAGGGCGAGTTGGGCCCCACAGCATCTTGCTTCCAGCTCTTTGGGAAGCTAAGAAACAACTCGCTCTGCACAGTGCTCTTACAGCCTACCGGGAACATCTCTTACAAAGGCCTGTGAAACGAGTTTCTTTGCAGGCCTGATCTGGCTGAAGTACAACTTCTGCTCTGGGTGTGCTACAGTGCCCTAGAGCTGAAAGGCACAACGTGCAGGCTTCTTTCCAAAGGGCGAGTTGGGCCCCACAGCATCTTGCTTCCAGCTCTTTGGGAAGCTAAGAAACAACTCGCTCTGCACAGTGCTCTTACAGCCTACCGGGAACATCTCTTCCAAAGGCCTGTGAAACGCAATTTCTTTGCAGGCCTGATCTAGCAGAAGTAGAACTTCTGCTCTGGGTGTGGTACATTGCCCTAGAGCTGAAAGGCACAACGTGCAGGCTTATTTCCAAAGGGCGAGTTGGGCCCCAAAGAATCTTGCTTCCAGCTCTTTGGGAAGCTTAGAAACAACACGCTCTGCACAGTGCTCTTACAGCCTACCGGAACATCTCTTACAAAGGCCTGTGAAATGCAGTTTCTTTGCAGGCCTGATCTGGCCGAAGTAGAACTTCTGCTCTGGGTGTGCTACATTGCCCTAGAGCTGAAGGGCACAACATGCAGGTTTCTTTCCATAGGGCGAGTTGGGCACCAAAGCAACTTGCTTCCAGCTCTTTGGGAAGCTATGAAACAACTCGCTCTGCACAGTGCTCTTACAGGCTACCAGGAACATCTCTTCCAAAGGCCTGTGAAACGCAGTTTCTTTGCAGGCCTGATCTGGCTGAAGTAGAACTTCTGCTCTGGGTGTGCTACATTGCCCTAGAGCTGAAAGGCACAACGTGCAGGCTTCTTTCCAAAGGGCGAGTTGGGCACCAAAGCAACTTGCTTCCAGCTCTTTGGGAAGCTAAGAAACAACTCGCTCTTTACAGTGCTCTTACAGCCTACCGGGAACATCTCTTCCAAAGGCCTGTGAAACGCTGTTTCTTTGAAGGCCTGACCTTGCTGAAGTAGATCTTCAGCTCTGGGTGTGCTACATTGCCCTAGAGCTGAAAGGCACAACGTGCAGGCTTCTTTCCAAAGGGCGAGATGGGCCCCAAAGCATCTTGCTTCCAGCTCTTCGGGAGGCTAAGAAACAACTCGCTCTGCACAGTGCTCTTACAGCCTACCGGGAACATCTCTTACAAAGGCCTGTGAAACGCACTTTCATTGCAGCCTGATCTGGCTGAAGTAGAACTTCTGCTCTGGGTGTGCTACATTGCTCTAGAGCTGAAAGGCACAACGTGCAGGCTTCTTTCCAACGGGCGAGTTGGGCCCCAAAGCATCGTGCTTCCAGCTCTTTGGGAAGCTAAGAAAGAAGTCGCTCTGCACAGTGCTCTTACAGCCTAGTGGGAACATATCTTCCAAAGGCCTGTGAAACGCAATTTCTTTTCAGGCCTGATCTGGCTGAAGTAGGACTTCTGCTCTGGGTGTGCTACTTTGCCCTAGAGCTGAAAGGCACAACGTGCAGGCTTCTTTCCAAAGGGCGAGTTGGGCCCCACAGCATCTTACTTCCAGCTCTTTGGGAAGCTAAGAAACAACTCGCTCTGCACAGTGCGCTTACAGCCTATTGGGAACATCTCTTCCAAAGGCCTGTGAAATGCAGTTTCTTTGCAGGCCTGATCTGGCTGAAGTAGGACTTCTGCTCTGGGTGTGCTACTTTGCCCTAGAGCTGAAAGGCACAACGTGCAGGCTTCTTTCCAAAGGGCGAGTTGGGCCCCACAGCATCTTGCTTCCAGCTCTTTGGGAAGCTAAGAAACAACTCGCTCTGCACAGTGCTCTTACAGCCTACCGGGAACATCTCTTCCAAAGGCCTGTGAAACGCAGTTTCTTTGCAGGCCTGATCTGGCTGAAGTAGAACTTCTGCTCTGGGTGTGCTCCATTGCCCAAGGGCTGAAAGGCACAACGTGCAGGCTTCTTTCCAAGGGCGAGTTGGGCCCCAAAGCATCTTCCTTCCAGCTCTTTGGGAAGCTAAGAAACAACTCGCTCTGCACAGTGCTCTTACAGGCTACCAGGAACATATCTTACAAAGTCCTGTGAAATCCAGTTTCTTTGCAAGCCTGATCTGGCCGAAGTAGAACTTCTGCTCTGGGTGTGCTACATTGATCTAGAGCTGAAAGTCACAACGTGCAGGCTTCTTTCCATAGGGCGAGTTGGGCCCCACAGCATCTTGCTTCCAGCTCTTTGGGAAGCTAAGAAACAACTCGCTCTGCACAGTGCTCTTACAGCCTACCGGGAACATCTCTTACAAAGGCCTGTGAAACGCATTTTCTTTGCAGCACTGATCTGTCTGAAGTAGAATTTCTGCTCTGGGTGTGCTACATTGCCCTAGAGCTGAAAGGCACAACGTGCAGGCTTCTTTCCAAAGGGCGAGTTGGGCACCAAAGCAACTTGCTTCCAGCTCTTTGGGAAGCTAAGAAACAACTCGCTCTGCACAGTGCTCTTACAGCCTACCGGGAACATCTCTTCCAAAGGCCTGTGAAACGCAGTTTCTTTGCAGGCCTGATCTGGCTGAAGTAGAACTTCTGCTCTCGGTGTGCTACCTTGCCCTAGAGCTGAAAGGCACAACGTGCAGGCTTCTTTCCAAGGGCGAGTTGGGCCCCAAAGCATCTTTCATCCAGCTCTTTGGGAAGCTAAGAAACAACTCGCTCTGCCCAGTGCTCTTACAGGCTACCGGGAACAACTCTTCCAAAGGCCTGTGAAACGCAGTTTCTTTGCAGGCCTGATCTGGCTGAAGTATTACTTCTGCCTGGGTGTGCTACATTGCCCAAGAGCTGAAAGGCACAACCTGCAGGCTTCTTTCCAAGGGGGAGTTGGGCCCCAAAGCATCTTGCTTCCAGCTCTTTGGGAAGCTAAGAAACAACTCGCTCTTTACAGTGCTCTTACAGCCTACCGGGAACATCTCTTACAAAGGCCTGTGAAACGCTGTTTCTTTGAAGGCCTGACCTTGCTGAAGTAGATCTTCAGCTCTGGGTGTGCTACATTGCCCTAGAGCTGAAAGGCACAACGTGCAGGCTTCTTTCCAACGGGCGAGTTGGGCGCGAAAGCATCTTGCCTCCAGCTCTTTGGGAAGCTAAGAAACAACTCGCTCTGCACAGTGCTCTTACAGCCTACCGGGAACAACTCTTACAAAGGCCTGTGAAATGCAGTTTCTTTGCAGGCCTGATCTGGCTGAAGTAGAACTTCTGCTCTGGGTGTGCTACATTGCCCTAGAGCTGAAAGGCACAACGTGCTGGCTTCTTGCAAAAGCGCCAGTTGGGCCCCAAAGCATCTTGCTTCCAGCTCTTTGGGAAGCTAAGAAACAACTCGCTGTGCACAGAGCTCATACAGCCTACCGGGAACATCTCTTCCAAAGGCCTGTGAAACGCAGTTTCTTTGCAGGCCTGATCTGGATGAAGTAGAACTTCTGCTCTGGGTGTGCTACATTGCCCTAGAGCTGAAAGGCACAACGTGCAGGCTTCTTTCCAACGGGCGAGTTGGGCGCGAAAGCATCTTGCCTCCAGCTCTTTGCGAAGCTAAGAAACAACTCGCTCTGCACAGTGCTCTTCCAACCAAGTGAGAACATCTCTTCCAAAGGCCTGTGAAACGCAGTTTCTTCGCAGGCCTGATCTGGCTGAAGTAGGACTTCTGCTCTGGGTGTGCTACTTTGCCCTAGAGCTGAAAGGCACAACGTGCAGGCTTCTTTCCAAAGGGCGAGTTGGGCCCCACAGCATCTTGCTTCCAGCTCTTTGGGAAGCTAAGAAACAACTCGCTCTGCACAGTGCTCTTACAGCCTACCGGGAACATCTCTTCCAAAGGCCTGTGAAACGCAGTTTCTTTGCAGGCCTGATCTGGCTGAAGTAGGACTTCTGCTCTGGGTGTGCTACTTTGCCCTAGAGCTGAAAGGCACAACGTGCAGGCTTCTTTCCAAAGGGCGAGTTGGGCCCCACAGCATCTTGCTTCCAGCTCTTTGGGAAGCTAAGAAACAAGTCGCTCTGCACAGTGCTCTTACAGCCTACCGGGAACATCTCTGACAAAGGCCTGTGAAACAGTTTCTTTGCAGGCCTGATCTGGCTGAAGTACAACTTCTGCTCTGGGTGTGCTACAGTGCCCTGGAGCTGAAAGGCACAACGTGCAGGCTTCTTTCCAAAGGGCGAGTTGGCCCCCAAAGCATCTTGCTTCCAGCTCTTTGGGAAGCTAAGAAACAACTCGCTCTGCACAGTGCTCTTACAGCCTACCGGGAACATCTCTTCCAAAGGCCTGTGAAACGCAGTTTCTTTGCAGGCCTGATCTAGCCAGAAGTAGAACTTCTGCTCTGGGTGTGGTACATTGCCCTAGAGCTGAAAGGCACAACGTGCAGGCTTCTTTCCAAAGGGCGAGTTGGGCCCCAAAGAATCTTGCTTCCAGCTCTTTGGGAAGCTAAGAAACAACTCGCTCTGCACAGTGCTCTTACAGCCTACCGGGAACATCTCTTACAAAGGCCTGTGAAATGCAGTTTCTTTGCAGGCCTGATCTGGCCGAAGTAGAACTTCTGCTCTGGGTGTGCTACATTGCCCTAGAGCTGAAAGGCACAACGTGCCGGTTTCTTTCCATAGGGCGAGTTGGGCCCCAAAGCAACTTGCTTCCAGCTCTTTGGGAAGCTATGAAACAACTCGCTCTGCACAGTGCTCTTACAGCCTACCGGGAACATCTCTTCCAAAGGCCTGTGAAACGCAGTTTCTTTGCAGGCCTGATCTGGCTGAAGTAGAACTTCTGCTCTGGGTGTGCTCCATTGCCCTAGAGCTGAAAGGCACAACGTGCAGGCTTCTTTCCAAAGGGCGAGTTGGGCCCCAAAGCATCTTGCTTCCAGCTCTTTGGGAAGCTAAGAAACAACTCGCTCTGCACAGTGCTCTTACAGCCTACCGGGAACATCTCTTCCAAAGGCCTGTGAAACGCAGTTTCTTTGCAGGCCAGATTGCCAGAAGTAGAACTTCTGCTCTGGGTGTGCTACATTGCCCTAGAGCTGAAAGGCACAACGAGCAGGCTTCTTTCCAAAGGGCGAGTTGGGCCCCAAAGCATCTTGCTTCCAGCTCTTTGGGAAGCTAAGAAACAACTCGCTCTGCACAGTGCTCTTACAGCCTAGTGGGAACATGTCTTCCAAAGGCCTGTGAAACGCAATTTCTTTTCAGGCCTGATCTGGCTGAAGTAGGACTTCTGCTCTGGGTGTGCTACTTTGCCCTAGAGCTGAAAGGCACAACGTGCAGGCTTCTTTCCAAAGGGCGAGTTGGGCCCCACAGCATCTTACTTCCAGCTCTTTGGGAAGCTAAGAAACCACTCGCTCTGCACAGTGCGCTTACAGCCTATTGGGAACATCTCTTCCAAAGGCCTGTGAAACGCAGTTTCTTTGCAGGCCTGATCTGGCTGAAGTAGGACTTCTGCTCTGGGTGTGCTACTTTGCCCTAGAGCTGAAAGGCACAACGTGCAGGCTTCTTTCCAAAGGGCGAGTTGGGCCCCACAGCATCTTGCTTCCAGCTCTTTGGGAAGCTAAGAAACAACTCGCTCTGCACAGTGCTCTTACAGCCTACCGGGAACATCTCTTCCAAAGGCCTGTGAAACGCAGTTTCTTTGCAGGCCTGATCTGGCTGAAGTAGAACTTCTGCTCTGGGTGTGCTCCATTGCCCAAGGGCTGAAAGGCACAACGTGCAGGCTTCTTTCCAAAGGGCGAGTTGGGCCCCAAAGCATCTTCCTTCCAGCTCTTTGGGAAGCTAAGAAACAACTCGCTCTGCACAGTGCTCTTACAGGCTACCAGGAACATATCTTACAAAGTCCTGTGAAATCCAGTTTCTTTGCAAGCCTGATCTGGCCGAAGTAGAACTTCTGCTCTGGGTGTGCTACATTGATCTAGAGCTGAAAGTCACAACGTGCAGGCTTCTTTCCATAGGGCGAGTTGGGCACCAAAGCAACTTGCTTCCAGCTCTTTGGGAAGCTAAGAAACAACTCGCTCTGCACAGTGCTCTAACAGCCTACCGGGAACATCTCTTCCAAAGGCCTGTGAAACGCAGTTTCTTTGCAGGCCTGATCTGGCTGAAGTAGGACTTCTGCTCTGGGTGTGCTACTTTGCCCTAGAGCTGAAAGGCCCAACGTGCAGGCTTCTTTCCAAAGGGCGAGTTGGGCCCCACAGCATCTTGCTTCCAGCTCTTTGGGAAGCTAAGAAACAACTCGCTCTGCACAGTGCTCTTACAGCCTAGTTGGAACATCTCTTCCAAAGGCCTGTGAAACGCAGTTTCTTTGCAGGCCTGATCTGGCTGAAGTAGGACTTCTGCTCTGGGTGTGCTACTTTGCCCTAGAGCTGAAAGGCACAACGTGCAGGCTTCTTTCCAAGGGCGAGTTGGGCCCCAAAGCATCTTGCTTCCAGCTCTTTGGAAGCTAAGAAACAACTCTCTCTGCACAGTGCTCTTACAGGCTACCGGGAACATCTCTTCCAAAGGCCTGTGAAACGCAGTTTCTTTGCAGGCCTGATCTGGCTGAAGTAGAACTTCTGCTCTGGGTGTTCTACAGTGCCCTAGAGCTGAAAGGCACAACGAGCAGGCTTCTTTCCATAGGGCGAGTAGGGCACCAAAGCAACTTGCTTCCAGCTCTTTGGGAAGCTAAAAAACAACTAGCTCTGCACAGTGCTTTTACAGGCTACCGGGAAAACTCTTCCAAAGGCCTGTGAAACGCAGTTTCTTTGCAGGCGTGATCTGGCTGAAGTAGAACTTCTGCCCTGGGTGTGCTACATTGCCCTAGAGCTGAAAGGAGCAACGTGCCGGCTTCTTTCCAAAGGGCGAGCTGGGCCCCAGAGCATCTTGCTTCCAGCTCTTTGGGAAGCTAAGAAACAACTTGCTCAGTACAGTGCTATTACAGCCTACCGGGAACATCTCTTACAAAGGCCTGTGAAATGCAGTTTCTTTGCAGGCCTGATCTGGCTGAAGTAGAACTTCTGCTCTGGGTGTGCTACATTGCCCTAGAGCTGAAAGGCACAACGTGCTGGCTTCTTGCAAAAGCGCCAGTTGGGCCCCAAAGCATCTTGCTTCCAGCTCTTTGGGAAGCTAAGAAACAACTCGCTGTGCACAGAGCTCTTACAGCCTACCGGGAACATCTCTTCCAAAGGCCTGTGAAACGCAGTTTCTTTGCAGGCCTGATCTGGATGAAGTAGTACTTCTGCTCTGGGTGTGCTCCATTGCCCTAGGGCTGAAAGGCACAACGTGCAGGCTTCTTTCCAAAGGGCGAGTTGGGCCCCAAAGCATCTTGCTTCCAGCTCTTTGGGAAGCTAAGAAACAACTCGCTCTGCACAGTGCTCTTACAGCCTACCGGGAACATCTCTTACAAAGGCCTGTGAAACGCAGTTTCTTTGCAGGCGTGATCTGGCTGAAGTAGAACTTCTGCTCTGGGTGTGCTACATTGCCCTAGAGCTGAAAGCCACAACGTGCAGGCTTCTTTCCAAGGGCGAGTTGGGCCCCAAAGCATCTTACTTCCAGCTCTTTGGGAAGCTAAGAAACAACTCGCTCTGCACAGTGCTCTTACAGGCTACCAGGAACATATCTTACAAAGGCCTGTGAAATGCAGTTTCTTTGCAAGCCTGATCTGGCCGAAGTAGAACTTCTGCTCTGGGTGTGCTACATTGATCTAGAGCTGAAAGTCACAACGTGCAGGCTTCTTTCCATAGGGCGAGTTGGGCACCAAAGCAACTTGCTTCCAGCTCTTTGGGAAGCTAAGAAACAACTCGCTCTGCACAGTGCTCTTACAGCCTACCGGGAACATCTCTTACAAAGGCCTGTGAAACGCATTTTCTTTGCAGGCCTGATCTGTCTGAAGTAGAACTTCTGCTCTGGGTGTGCTACATTGCCCTAGAGCTGAAAGGCACAACGTGCAGGCTTCTTTCCAAAGGGCGAGTTGGGCGCGAAAGCATCTTGCCTCCAGCTCTTTGGGAAGCTAAGAAACAACTCGCTCTGCACTGTGCTCTTACAGCATACCGGGAACATCTCTTCCAAAGGCCTGTGAAACGCAGTTTCTTTGCAGGCCTGATCTGGCTGAAGTAGAACTTCTGCTCTGGTGTGCTACATTGCCCTAGAGCTGAAAGGCACAACGTGCAGGCTTCTTTCCAAAGGGCGAGATGGGCCCCAAAGCATCTTGCTTCCAGCTCTTCGGGAAGCTAAGAAACAACTCGCTCTGCACAGTGCTCTTACAGCCTACTGTGAACATCTCTTACAAAGGCCTGTGAAACGCACTTTCATTGCAGCCTGATCTGGCTGAAGTAGAACTTCTGCTCTGGGTGTGCTACATTGCTCTACAGCTGAAAGGCACAACGTGCAGGCTTCTTTCCAAATGGCGAGTTGGGCCCCAAAGCATCGTGCTTCCAGCTCTTTTTGAAGCTGAGAAAGAAGTCGCTCTGCACAGTGCTCTTACAGCCTACCGGGAACATCTCTTCCAAAGGCCTGTGAAACGCTGTTTCTTTGCTGGCCTGACCTGGCTGAAGTACAACTTCTGCTCTGGGTGTGCTACATTGCCCTAGAGCTGAAAGGCACAACGTGCAGGCTTCTTTCCAAAGGGCGAGTTGGGCCCCAAAGCATCTTGCTTCCAGCTCTTTGGGAAGCTAAGAAACAAGTCGCTCTGCACAGTGCTCTTACAGCCTACCGGGAACATCTCTTCCAAAGGCCTGTGAAACGCAGTTTCTTTGCAGGCCTGATTGCCTGAAGTAGAACTTCTGCTCTGGGTGTGCTACATTGCCCTAGAGCTGAAAGGCACAACGAGCAGGCTTAGTTCCAAAGGGCGAGTTGGGCCCCACAGCATCTTGCTTCCAGCTCTTTGGGAAGCTAAGAAACAACTCGCTCTGCACAGTGCTCTTACAGCCTAGTGGGAACATGTCTTCCAAAGGCCTGTGAAACGCAATTTCTTTTCAGGCCTGATCTGGCTGAAGTAGGACTTCTGCTCTGGGTGTGCTACTTTGCCCTAGAGCTGAAAGGCACAACGTGCAGGCTTCTTTCCAAAGGGCGAGTTGGGCCCCACAGCATCTTGCTTCCAGCTCTTTGGGAAGCTAAGAAACAACTCGCTCTGCACAGTGCGCTTACAGCCTAGTGGGAACATCTCTTCCAAAGGCCTGTGAAACGCAGTTTCTTTGCAGGCCTGATCTGGCTGAAGTAGAACTTCTGCTCTGGGTGTGCTACATTGCCCTAGAGCTGAAAGCCACAACGTGCAGGCTTCTTTCCAAGGGCGAGTTGGGCCCCAAAGCATCTTACTTCCAGCTCTTTGGGAAGCTAAGAAACAACTCGCTCTGCACAGTGCTCTTACAGGCTACCAGGAACATATCTTACAAAGGCCTGTGAAATGCAGTTTCTTTGCAGGCCTGATCTGGCCGAAGTAGAACTTCTGGTCTGGGTGTGCTACATTGATCTAGAGCTGAAAGTCACAACGTGCAGGCTTCTTTCCATAGGGCGAGTTGGGCACCAAAGCAACTTGCTTCCAGCTCTTTGGGAAGCTAAGAAACAACTCGCTCTGCACAGTGCTCTTACAGCCTACCGGGAACATCTCTTACAAAGGCCTGTGAAACGCATTTTCTTTGCAGCCCTGATCTGTCTGAAGTAGAACTTCTGCTCTGGGTGTGCTACATTGCCCTAGAGCTGAAAGGCACAACGTGCAGGCTTCTTTCCAAAGGGCGAGTTGGGCACCAAAGCAACTTGCTTCCAGCTCTTTGGGAAGCTAAGAAACAACTCGCTCTGCACAGTGCTCTTACAGCCTACCGGGAACATCTCTTCCAAAGGCCTGTGAAACGCAGTTTATTTGCAGGCCTGATCTGGCTGAAGTAGAACTTCTGCTCTCGGTGTGCTACCTTGCCCTAGAGCTGAAAGGCACAACGTGCAGGCTTCTTTCCAAGGGCGAGTTGGGCCCCAAAGCATCTTTCATCCAGCTCTTTGGGAAGCTAAGAAACAACTCGCTCTGCCCAGTGCTCTTACAGGCTACCGGGAACAACTCTTCCAAAGGCCTGTGAAACGCAGTTTCTTTGCAGGCCTGATCTGGCTGAAGTATTACTTCTGCCTGGGTGTGCTACATTGCCCAAGAGCTGAAAGGCACAACCTGCAGGCTTCTTTCCAAAGGGGGAGTTGGGCCCCAAAGCATCTTGCTTCCAGCTCTTTGGGAAGCTAAGAAACAACTCGCTCTTTACAGTGCTCTTACAGCCTACCGGGAACATCTCTTACAAAGGCCTGTGAAACGCTGTTTCTTTGAAGGCCTGACCTTGCTGAAGTAGATGTTCAGCTCTGGGTGTGCTACATTGCCCTAGAGCTGAAAGGCACAACGTGCAGGCTTCTTTCCAACGGGCGAGTTGGGCGCGAAAGCATCTTGCCTCCAGCTCTTTGGGAAGCTAAGAAACAACTCGCTCTGCACTGTGCTCTTACAGCATACCGGGAACATCTCTTCCAAAGGCCTGTGAAACGCAGTTTCTTTGCAGGCCTGATCTGGCTGAAGTAGAACTTCTGCTCTGGTGTGCTACATTGCCCTAGAGCTGAAAGGCACAACGTGCAGGCTTCTTTCCAAAGGGCGAGATGGGCCCCAAAGCATCTTGCTTCCAGCACTTCGGGAAGCTAAGAAACAACTCGCTCTGCACAGTGCTCTTACAGCCTACCGGGAACATCTCTTACAAAGGCCTGTGAAACGCACTTTCATTGCAGCCTGGTCTGGCTGAAGTAGAACTTCTGCTCTGGGTGTGCTACATTGCTCTAGAGCTGAAAGGCACAACGTGCAGGCTTCTTTCCAAATGGCGAGTTGGGCCCCAAAGCATCGTGCTTCCAGCTCTTTGGGAAGCTAAGAAACAAGTCGCTCTGCACAGTGCTCTTACAGCCTACCGGGAACATCTCTTCCAAAGGCCTGTGAAACGCTGTTTCTTTGCTGGCCTGACCTGGCTGAAGTACAACTTCTGCTCTGGGTGTGCTACATTGCCCTAGAGCTGAAAGGAACAACGTGCAGGCTTCTTTCCAAAGGGCGAGTTGGGCCCCAAAGCATCTTGCTTCCAGCTCTTTGGGAAGCTAAGAAACAACTCGCTCTGCACAGTGCTCTTACAGCCTACCGGGAACATCTCTTCCAAAGGCCTGTGAAACGCAGTTTCTTTGAAGGCCTGATCTGGCTGGAGTAGAACTTCTGCTCTGCGTGTGCTGCCTTGCCATAGAGCTGAAAGGCTCAACGTGCAGGCTACTTTCCATAGGGCGAGTTGGGCCCCAATGCATCTTGCTTCCAGCTCTTTGGGAAGCTAAGAAACAACTCGCTCTGCACATTGCTCTTACAGCCTACCGGGAACATCTCTTCCACAGGCCTGCGAAACGCAGTTTCTTTGCAGGCCTGATCTGGCTGAAGTAGAACTTCTGCTCTGGGTGTGCTACATTGCCCTAGAGCTGAAAGGCACAACGTGAAGGCTTCTTTCCAAAGGGCGAGTTGGGCCCCAAAGCATCTTGCTTCCAGCTCTTTGGGAAGCTAAGAAACAACTCGCTCTGCACAGTGCTCTTACAGCCTACCGGGAACATCTCTGACAAAGGCCTGTGAAACAGTTTCTTTGCAGGCCTGATCTGGCTGAAGTACAACTTCTGCTCTGGGTGTGCTACAGTGCCCTGGAGCTGAAAGGCACAACGTGCAGGCTTCTTTCCAAAGGGCGAGTTGGCCCCCAAAGCATCTTGCTTCCAGCTCTTTGGGAAGCTAAGAAACAACTCGCTCTGCACAGTGCTCTTAAAGCCTACCGGGAACATCTCTTCCAAAGGCCTGTGAAACGCAGTTTCTTTGCAGGCTTGATCTAGCAGAAGTAGAACTTCTGCTCTGCGTGTGGTACATTGCCCTAGAGCTGAAAGGCACAACGTGCAGGCTTATTTCCAAAGGGCGAGTTGGGCCCCAAAGCATCTTGCTTCCAGCTCTTTGGGAAGCTTAGAAACAACACGCTCTGCACAGTGCTCTTACAGCCTACCGGGAACATCTCTTACAAAGGCCTGTGAAATGCAGTTTCTTTGCAGGCCTGATCTGGCCGAAGTAGAACTTCTGGTCTGGGTGTGCTACATTGATCTAGAGCTGAAAGTCACAACGTGCAGGCTTCTTTCCATAGGGCGAGTTGGGCACCAAAGCAACTTGCTTCCAGCTCTTTGGGAAGCTAAGAAACAACTCGCTCTGCACAGTGCTCTTACAGCCTACCGGGAACATCTCTTACAAAGGCCTGTGAAACGCATATTCTTTGCAGCCCTGATCTGTCTGAAGTAGAACTTCTGCTCTGGGTGTGCTACATTGCCCTAGAGCTGAAAGGCACAACGTGCAGGCTTCTTTCCAAAGGGCGAGTTGGGCACCAAAGCAACTTGCTTCCAGCTCTTTGGGAAGCTAAGAAACAACTCGCTCTGCACAGTGCTCTTACAGCCTACCGGGAACATGTCTTCCAAAGGCCTGTGAAACGCAGTTTCTTTGCAGGCCTGATCTGGCTGAAGTAGAACTTCTGCTCTCGGTGTGCTACCTTGCCCTAGAGCTGAAAGGCACAACGTGCAGGCTTCTTTCCAAAGGGCGAGTTGGGCCCCAAAGCATCTTGCTTCCAGCTCTTTGGGAAGCTAAGAAACAACTCGCTCTGCACAGTGCTCTTACAGCCTACCGAGAACATCTCTTCCAAAGACCTGTGAAACGCAGTTTCTTTGCAGGCCTGATTGCCTGAAGTAGAACTTCTGCTCTGGGTGTGCTACATTGCCCTAGAGCTGAAAGGCACAACGAGCAGGCTTCTTTTCAAAGGGCGAGTTGGGCCCCAAAGCATCTTGCTTCCAGCTCTTTGGGAAGCTAACAAACAACTCGCTATGCACAGTGCTCTTACAGCCTAGTGGGAACATGTCTTCCAAAGGCCGGTGAAACGCAATTTCTTTTCAGGCCTGATCTGGCTGAAGTAGGACTTCTGCTCTGGGTGTGCTACTTTGCCCTAGAGCTGAAAGGCACAACGTGCAGGCTTCTTTCCAAAGGGTGAGTAGGGCCCCACAGCATCTTACTTCCAGCTCTTTGGGAAGCTAAGAAACAACTCGCTCTGCACAGTGCGCTTACAGCCTAGTGGGAACATCTCTTCCAAAGGCCTGTGAAACGCAGTTTCTTTGCAGGCCTGATCTGGCTGAAGTAGGACTTCTGCTCTGGGTGTGCTACTTTGCCCTAGAGCTGAAAGGCACAACGTGCAGGCTTCTTTCCAAAGGGCGAGTTGGGCCCCACAGCATCTTGCTTCCAGCTCTTTGGGAAGCTAAGAAACAACTCGCTCTGCACAGTGCTCTTACAGCCTAGTGGGAACATCTCTTCCAAAGGCCTGTGAAATGCAGTTTCTTTGCAGGCCTGATCTGGCTGAAGTAGGACTTCTGCTCTGGGTGTGCTACTTTGCCCTAGAGCTGAAAGGCACAACGTGCAGGCTTCTTTCCAAAGGGCAGGTTGGGCCCCACAGCATCTTGCTTCCAGCTCTTTGGGAAACTAAGAAACAACTCGCTCTGCACAGTGCTTTTACAGCCTACCGGGAACATCTCTTAGAAAGGCCTGTGAAACGCAGTTTCTTTGCAGGCCTGATCTGGCTGAAGTAGGACTTCTGCTCTGGGTGTGCTACATTGCCCTAGAGCTGAAAGGCACAACGTGCAGGCTTCTTTCCAAGGGCGAGTTGGGCCCCAAAGCATCTTGCTTCCAGCTCTTTGGGAAGCTAAGAAACAACTCGCTCTGCACAGTGCTCTTACAGGCTACCAGGAACATCTCTTACAAAGGCCTGTGAAATGCAGTTTCTTTGCAGGCCTGATCTGGCTGAAGTAGAACTTCTGCTCTGGGTGTGCTACATTGCCCTAGAGCTGAAAGGCACAACGTGCTGGCTTCTTGCAAAAGCGCCAGTTGGGCCCCAAAGCATCTTGCTTCCAGCTCTTGGGGAAGCTAAGAAACAACTCGCTGTGCACAGAGCTCTTACAGCCTACCGGGAACATCTCTTCCAAAGGCCTGTGAAACGCAGTTTCTTTGCCGGCCTGATCTGGATGAAGTAGAACTTCTGCTCTGGGTGTGCTACATTGCCCTAGGGCTGAAAGGCACAACGTGCAGGCTTCTTTCCAAAGGGCGAGTTGGGCCCCAAAGCATCTTGCTTCCAGCTCTTTGGGAAGCTAAGAAACAACTCGCTCTGCACAGTGCTCTTACAGCCTACCAGGAACATCTCTTCCAAAGGCCTGCGAAATGCTGTTTCTTTGCAGTCCTGATCTGGCTGGAGTAGAACTTCTGCTCTGCGTGTGCTGCCTTGCCATAGAGCTGAAAGGCTCAACGTGCAGGCTACTTTCCATAGGGCGAGTTGGGCCCCAATGCATCTTGCTTCCAGCTCTTTGGGAAGCTAAGAAACAACTCGCTCTGCACATTGCTCTTACAGCCTACCGGGAACATCTCTTCCACAGGCCTGCGAAACGCAGTTTCTTTGCAGGCCTGATCTGGCTGAAGTAGAACTTCTGCTCTGGGTGTGCTACATTGCCCTAGAGCTGAAAGGCACAACGTGAAGGCTTCTTTCCAAAGGGCGAGTTGGGCCCCAAAGCATCTTGCTTCCAGCTCTTTGGGAAGCTAAGAAACAACTCGCTCTGCACAGTGCTCTTACAGCCTACCGGGAACATCTCTGACAAAGGCCTGTGAAACAGTTTCTTTGCAGGCCTGATCTGGCTGAAGTACAACTTCTGCTCTGGGTGTGCTACAGTGCCCTGGAGCTGAAAGGCACAACGTGCAGGCTTCTTTCCAAAGGGCGAGTTGGCCCCCAAAGCATCTTGCTTCCAGCTCTTTGGGAAGCTAAGAAACAACTCGCTCTGCACAGTGCTCTTACAGCCTACCGGGAACATCTCTTCCAAAGGCCTGTGAAACGCAGTTTCTTTGCAGGCTTGATCTAGCAGAAGTAGAAATTCTGCTCTGGGTGTGGTACATTGCCCTAGAGCTGAAAGGCACAACGTGCAGGCTTATTTCCAAAGGGCGAGTTGGGCCCCAAAGAATCTTGCTTCCAGCTCTTTGGGAAGCTTAGAAACAACACGCTCTGCACAGTGCTCTTACAGCCTACCGGGAACATCTCTTACAAAGGCCTGTGAAATGCAGTTTCTTTGCAGGCCTGATCTGGCTGAAGTAGAACTTCTGCTCTGGGTGTGCTACATTGCCCTAGAGCTGAAAGGCACAACGTGCAGGTTTCTTTCCATAGGGCGAGTTGGGCACCAAAGCAACTTGCTTCCAGCTCTTTGGGAAGCTATGAAACAACTCGCTCTGCACAGTGCTCTTACAGGCTACCGGGAACATCTCTTCCAAAGGCCTGTGAAACGCAGATTCTTTGCAGGCCTGATCTGGCTGAAGTAGAACTTCTGCTCTGGGTGTGCTCCATTGCCCTAGGGCTGAAAGGCACAACGTGCAGGCTTCTTTCCAAAGGGCGAGTTGGGCCCCAAAGCATCTTGCTTCCAGCTCTTTGGGAAGCTAAGAAACAACTCGCTCTGCACAGTGCTCTTACAGCCTACCAGGAACATCTCTTACAAAGGCCTGTGAAACGCAGTTTCTTTGCAGGCCTGATCTGGCTGAAGTAGAACTTCTGCTCTGGGTGTGCTACATTGCCCTAGAGCTGAAAGCCACAACGTGCAGGCTTCTTTCCAAGGGCGAGTTGGGCCCCAAAGCATCTTACTTCCAGCTCTTTGGGAAGCTAAGAAACAACTCGCTCTGCACAGTGCTCTTACAGGCTACCAGGAACATATCTTACAAAGGCCTGTGAAATGCAGTTTCTTTGCAGGCCTGATCTGGCCGAAGTAGAACTTCTGGTCTGGGTGTGCTACATTGATCTAGAGCTGAAAGTCACAACGTGCAGGCTTCTTTCCATAGGGCGAGTTGGGCACCAAAGCAACTTGCTTCCAGCTCTTTGGGAAGCTAAGAAACAACTCGCTCTGCACAGTGCTCTTACAGCCTACCGGGAACATCTCTTACAAAGGCCTGTGAAACGCATTTTCTTTGCAGCCCTGATCTGTCTGAAGTAGAACTTCTGCTCTGGGTGTGCTACATTGCCCTAGAGCTGAAAGGCACAACGTGCAGGCTTCTTTCCAAAGGGCGAGTTGGGCACCAAAGCAACTTGCTTCCAGCTCTTTGGGAAGCTAAGAAACAACTCGCTCTGCACAGTGCTCTTACAGCCTACCGGGAACATCTCTTCCAAAGGCCTGTGAAACGCAGTTTATTTGCAGGCCTGATCTGGCTGAAGTAGAACTTCTGCTCTCGGTGTGCTACCTTGCCCTAGAGCTGAAAGGCACAACGTGCAGGCTTCTTTCCAAGGGCGAGTTGGGCCCCAAAGCATCTTTCATCCAGCTCTTTGGGAAGCTAAGAAACAACTCGCTCTGCCCAGTGCTCTTACAGGCTACCGGGAACAACTCTTCCAAAGGCCTGTGAAACGCAGTTTCTTTGCAGGCCTGATCTGGCTGAAGTATTACTTCTGCCTGGGTGTGCTACATTGCCCAAGAGCTGAAAGGCACAACCTGCAGGCTTCTTTCCAAAGGGGGAGTTGGGCCCCAAAGCATCTTGCTTCCAGCTCTTTGGGAAGCTAAGAAACAACTCGCTCTTTACAGTGCTCTTACAGCCTACCGGGAACATCTCTTACAAAGGCCTGTGAAACGCTGTTTCTTTGAAGGCCTGACCTTGCTGAAGTAGATGTTCAGCTCTGGGTGTGCT
>NW_027227640.1:0-13260 GCF_037783145.1 Equus przewalskii | reverse complement strand
AAACACTTGGCGAACACTCCGGAATCACCTGCCGGGCATGCCGGAACCACCTCTCAGATATGCCAGAACCACGTGCCAATGACCCCGGAAGCACCTGCCGAGCACGCCGGAACCACCTGCTCGACTCGCCGGAACCACCTGCCGGACACGCAAAAATCACCTGCCGGCTACGCCACAACCATTTGGGGAACACTTCGGAATCACCTGCCGGTCTTGCTGGAACCACCTGCCGGTCATGCCAAAATCACCTGCCAACTACGCCAGTACCACTTGGCGGACACTGTGGAAACACCTGTCGGGCCGGCCGGAACCACATCTCAGACGTGACAGAACCATGTGCATGAGATGCTGGAACCACACCCAGAACAGACGGAAAACACCTGCCAGACCCGTCTGAACAACCTGCCGAGCACGCCGGAGCCACCTACCTGACATGCCCAAATCACCAGCCGGGTATGCCAGAACCACTTGGCGGAAAACTCCGGAATCCTCTGCCGGACATGCCGGAACCAGCTCTCAGACACACCAGAACCACGTGCCGGAGACGCCGGAAGCACCTGCCGAGCATGCCGGAGCCACCTGCTCGACTCGCCAGAAACACCTGCCGGACACGCCAAAATCACCTGCCGGGTACGCCAGAACCACCTGGCGGACACTCCGAAACCACCTGTCGCGCATGCCGGAACCACCTCTCAGACGTGCAGGAAGCACGTGCCGGACACGCCGGAATGACCTACCGGACAGACCGGAACCACCTGCCGAGCACGCCGGAGCCACCTGTTCGACTCTCTGGAACCACCTGCCGGACAGGCCAATATCAACTGCTGGCTATGCCAGAACCACCTGGGGGACGGTCCGGAATCACCTGCCAGCCATGGCGGAACCACCTCTCAGACGTACCAGAACCACCTGCCGGAGAAGCTGGAAACACGTCCTGGACAGTCTGGAACCACCTGCCGGCCAAGCCTGAACCACCTGCCAAGCACAACGGAACAACCTGCCTGACACGCCAAAATCACCTGCGTGTTATGCCAGAACCACTTGGAGGACTCTCTGGGATGACCTGCCGGGCATGCCGGAACCACCTCTCAGACGTGCCAGAACCATGTGGCGGACAGTCCGGAATCACCTGTTGGGCATGCGCAACCACCTCTGAGACGTACCAGAACCACATGCCGTGCCGGCTGGAACCACCTACCGGACAGACCGGAATCACCTTTCGGGCATGCCGGAACCACCTGTCAGATGTGCCAGAAACACGTGCCGGAGACGCCGGAAGCACCTGCCAAGCACGTTGGAACCACCTGCTCAACTCGCCTGAACCACCTGCCGGACATGCCAAAATCACCTGCCGACTATGCCAGAACCACTTGGCGAACACTCCGGAATCACTTGCCGGGCATGCAGGAACCACCTCTCAGACATGCCAGAACCCCGTGCCAATGACCCCGGAAGCACCAGCCGAGCACGCCGGAACCACCTGCTCGACTCGCCAGAACCACCTGCCGATCACGCAAAAATCACCTGCCGGCTACGCCACAACCAGTTGGTGAACACTTTGGAATCACCTGCCAGGCTTGCTGGAACCACCTGCCAGTCATGCCAAAATCACCTGCCAACTACGCCAGAACCGCTTGGCGGACACTGCGGAAACACCTGTCGGGCCGGCTGGAACCACATCTCAGACTTGCCAGAAACGTGTTCATGAGATGCTGGAACCACACCCCGAACAGACGGATACCACCTGCCAGAACCGCCTGAACCACCTGCTGAGCACGCCGGAACCACCTGCTCGACTCACCGGTACCACCTCCCTGACACGCCAAAATCACCTGCTGGGTATGCCAGAACCACTTGGCGGGCACTCCGGAATCATCTGCCGGACATGCCGGAACCAGCTCTCAGACACACCAGAACCAAGTGCCGGAGACGCCGGAAGCACCTGCCGAGCATGCCGGAGCCACCTGCTCGACTCGCCAGAAACACCTGCCGGACACGCCAAAATCACCTGCTGGGTATGCCAGAACCACCTGGCGGACACTCCGGAATCACCTGCCGCGCATGACGGAACCACCTCTCAGACGTGCAGGAAGCACGTGCCAGACACGCCGGAAACACCTACCGGACAGACCGGAACCACCTGCCAAGAACGCCGGAGCCACCTGTTCGACTCTCTGGAACCACCTGCCGGACAGGCCAATATCAACTGCTGGCTATGCCAGAACCCCCTGGGGGACAGTCCGGGATCACCTGCCAGCCATGGCGGAACCACCTCTCAGACGTACCAGAACCACCTGCCGGAGAAGCTGGAAACACGTCCTGGACAGACTGGAACCACGTGACGGCCATGCCTGAACCACCTGCCGAGCACGGCGGAACCACCTGCCGGACACGCCAAAATCACCTGCGGGCTACGCCAGAACCACTTGGACGACTCTCCGAAATGACCTGCCGGGCATGTTGGAACCACCTCTCAGACGTGCCAGAAGCACGTGGCGGACAGTCCGGAATCACCTGTTGGGCATACGCAACCACCTCTGACACGTACCAGAACCACGTGCCGTGCACGCCGGAACCACCTACCGGACAGACCGGAATCAACTTTTGGGCATGCCGGAACCACCAGTCAGATGTGCCAGAAACACGTGCCGGAGACGCCGGAAGCACCTGCCGAGCACGTCGCAACCACCTGCTCAACTCGCCTGAACCACCTGCCGGACACGCCAAAATCACCTGCCCGCTACACCAGCACCACTTCGGGGACAAGCCGGAATCACGTGAGGGGCATGCCGGCACAGCCTCTCAGACTGAACCTCGTGCCGGACACCACAGAACCACCTGCCGGACAGACCGGAACCACCTGCCGGACATGCCGGAACCACCGGCTCGACCCGCCGGAACGACCGCTGGACATGCAAAATCACCTGCCGGCTACGCCGGAAACACTTGGCGAACACTCCGGAATCACCTGCCGGGCATGCCGGAACCACCTCTCAGATATGCCAGAACCACGTGCCAATGACCCCGGAAGCACCTGCCGAGCACGCCGGAACCACCTGCTCGACTCGCCAGAACCACCTGCCGGACACGCAAAAATCACCTGCCGGCTACGCCACAACCAGTTGGGGAACACTTCGGAATCACCTGCCGGGCTTGCTGGAACCACCTGCCGGTCATGCCAAAATCATATGCCAACTGCGCCAGTACCACTTGGCGGACACTGTGGAAACACCTGTCGGGCCGGCCGGAACCACATCTCAGACGTGCCAGAACCATGTGCATGAGATGCTGGAACCACACCCAGAACAGACGGAAAACACCTGCCAGACCCGTCTGAACAACCTGCCGAGCACGCCGGAGCCACCTACCTGACATGCCCAAATCACCAGCCGGGTATGCCAGAACCACTTGGCGGACACTCCGGAATCATCTGCCGGACATGCCGGAACCAGCACTCAGACACACCAGAACCACGTGCCAGAGACGCCGGAAGCACCTGCTGAGCATGCCGGAGCCACCTGCTCGACTCGCCAGAAACACCTGCCGGACACGCCAAGATCACCTGCCGGGTACGCCAGAACCACCTGGCGGACACTCCGAAACCACCTGTCGCGCATGCCGGAACCACCTCTCAGACGTGCCGGAAGCACGTGCCGGACACGCCGGAATGACCTACCGGACAGACCGGAACCACCTGCCGAGCACGCCGGAGCCACCTGTTCGACTCGCTGGAACCACCTGCCGGACAGGCCAATATCAACTGCTGGCTATGCCAGAACCACCTGGGGGACGGTCCGGAATCACCTGCCAGCCATGGCGGAACCACCTCTCAGACGTACCAGAACCACCTGCCGGAGAAGCTGGAAACACGTCCTGGACAGTCTGGAACCACCTGCCGGCCAAGCCTGAACCACCTGCCAAGCACAACGGAACAACCTGCCTGACACGCCAAAATCACCTGCGTGTTATGCCAGAACCACTTGGAGGACTCTCTGGGATGACCTGCCGGGCATGCCGGAACCACCTCTCAGACGTGCCAGAACCATGTGGCGGACAGTCCGGAATCACCTGTTGGGCATGCGCAACCACCTCTGAGACGTACCAGAACCACATGCCGTGCCGGCTGGAACCACCTACCGGACAGACCGGAATCACCTTTCGGGCATGCCGGAACCACCTGTCAGATGTGCCAGAAACACGTGCCGGAGACGCCGGAAGCACCTGCCAAGCACGTTGGAACCACCTGCTCAACTCGCCTGAACCACCTGCCGGACATGCCAAAATCACCTGCCGACTATGCCAGAACCACTTGGCGAACACTCCGGAATCACTTGCCGGGCATGCAGGAACCACCTCTCAGACATGCCAGAACCCCGTGCCAATGACCCCGGAAGCACCAGCCGAGCACGCCGGAACCACCTGCTCGACTCGCCAGAACCACCTGCCGATCACGCAAAAATCACCTGCCGGCTACGCCACAACCAGTTGGTGAACACTTTGGAATCACCTGCCAGGCTTGCTGGAACCACCTGCCAGTCATGCCAAAATCACCTGCCAACTACGCCAGAACCGCTTGGCGGACACTGCGGAAACACCTGTCGGGCCGGCTGGAACCACATCTCAGACTTGCCAGAAACGTGTTCATGAGATGCTGGAACCACACCCCGAACAGACGGATACCACCTGCCAGAACCGCCTGAACCACCTGCTGAGCACGCCGGAACCACCTGCTCGACTCACCGGTACCACCTCCCTGACACGCCAAAATCACCTGCTGGGTATGCCAGAACCACTTGGCGGACACTCCGGAATCATCTGCCGGACATAGCGGAACCAGCTCTCAGACACACCAGAACCAAGTGCCGGAGACGCCGGAAGCACCTGCCTAGCATGCCGGAGCCACCTGCTCGACTCGCCAGAAACACCTGCCGGACACGCCAAAATCACCTGCCCGATACACCAGCACCACTTCGGGGACAAGCCGGAATCACGTGAGGGGCATGCCGGCACAGCCTCTCAGACTGAACCTCGTGCCGGACACCACAGAACCACCTGCCGGACAGACCGGAACCACCTGCCGGACACGCCGGAACCACCGGCTCGACCCGCCGGAACGACCGCTGGACATGCAATATCACCTGCCGGCTACGCCGGAAACACTTGGCGAACACTCCACAATCACCTGCCGGGCATGCCGGAACCACCTCTCAGATATGCCAGAAAAACGTGCCAATGACCCCGGAAGCACCTGCCGATTACGCCGGAACCACCTGCTCGACTCGCCAGAACCACCTGCTGGACACGCAAAAATCACCTGCCGGCTACGCCACAACCAGTTGGGGAACACTTCGGAATCACCTGCCGGGCTTCCTGGAACCACCTGCCGGTCATGCCAAAATCACCTGCCAACTACGCCGGTACCACTTGGCGGACACTGTGGAAACACCTGTCGGGCCGGCCGGAACCACATCTCACACGTGCCAGAACCATGTGCATGAGATGCTGGAACCACACCCCGAACAGACGGAAAACACCTGCCAGACCCCTCTGAACAACCTGCCGAGCACGCCGGAGCCACGTGCTCGACTCGCCGGAACCACCTACCTGACATGCCCAAATCACCAGCCGGGTATGCCAGAACCACTTGGCGGACACTCCGGAATCATCTGCCGGACATGCTGGAACCAACTCTCAGACACACCAGAACCACGTGCCGGATACGCCGGAAGCACCTGCCGAGCATGCCGGAGCCACCTGCTCGACTCGCCAGAAACACCTGCCGGACACGCCAAAATCACCTGCCGGGTACGCCAGAACCACCAGGCGGACACTCCGAAACCACCTGTCGCGCATGCCGGAACCACCTCTCAGACGTGCCGGAAGCACGTGCCGGACACGCCGGAATCACCTACCGGACAGACCGGAACCACCTGCCGAGCACGCCGGAGCCACCTGTTCGACTCTCTGGAACCACCTGCCGGACAGGCCAATATCAACTGCTGGCTATGCCAGAACCACCTGGGGGACGGTCCGGAATCACCTGCCAGCCATGGCGGAACCACCTCTCAGACGTACCAGAACCATCTGCCGGAGAAGCTGGAAACACGTCCTGGACAGTCTGGAACCACCTGCCGGCCAAGCCTGAACCACCTGCCAAGCACAACGGAACAACCTGCCTGACACGCCAAAATCACCTGCGTGTTATGCCAGAACCACTTGGAGGACTCTCTGGGATGACCTGCCGGGCATGCCGGAACCACCTCTCAGACGTGCCAGAACCATGTGGCGGACAGTCCGGAATCACCTGTTGGGCATGCGCAACCACCTCTGAGACGTACCAGAACCACATGCCGTGCCGGCTGGAACCACCTACCGGACAGACCGGAATCACCTTTCGGGCATGCCGGAACCACCTGTCAGATGTGCCAGAAACACGTGCCGGAGACGCCGGAAGCACCTGCCAAGCACGTTGGAACCACCTGCTCAACTCGCCTGAACCACCTGCCGGACATGCCAAAATCACCTGCCGACTATGCCAGAACCACTTGGCGAACACTCCGGAATCACTTGCCGGGCATGCAGGAACCACCTCTCAGACATGCCAGAACCCCGTGCCAATGACCCCGGAAGCACCAGCCGAGCACGCCGGAACCACCTGCTCGACTCGCCAGAACCACCTGCCGATCACGCAAAAATCACCTGCCGGCTACGCCACAACCAGTTGGTGAACACTTTGGAATCACCTGCCAGGCTTGCTGGAACCACCTGCCAGTCATGCCAAAATCACCTGCCAACTACGCCAGAACCGCTTGGCGGACACTGCGGAAACACCTGTCGGGCCGGCTGGAACCACATCTCAGACGTGCCAGAAACGTGTTCATGAGATGCTGGAACCACACCCCGAACAGACGGATACCACCTGCCAGAACCGCCTGAACCACCTGCTGAGCACGCCGGAACCACCTGCTCGACTCACCGGTACCACCTCCCTGACACGCCAAAATCACCTGCTGGGTATGCCAGAACCACTTGGCGGACACTCCGGAATCATCTGCCGGACATGCCGGAACCAGCTCTCAGACACACCAGAACCAAGTGCCGGAGACGCCGGAAGCACCTGCCGAGCATGCCGGAGCCACCTGCTCGACTCGCCAGAAACACCTGCCGGACACGCCAAAATCACCTGCTGGGTACGCCAGAACCACCTGGCGGACACTCCGGAATCACCTGCCGCGCATGACGGAACCACCTCTCAGACGTGCCGGAAGCACGTGCCAGACACGCCGGAAACACCTACCGGACAGACCGGAACCACCTGCCAAGAACGCCGGAGCCACCTGTTCGACTCGCTGGAACCACCTGCCGGACAGGCCAATATCAACTGCTGGCTATGCCAGAACCACCTGGGGGACAGTCCGGGATCACCTGCCAGCCATGGCGGAACCACCTCTCAGACGTACCAGAACCACCTGCCGGAGAAGCTGGAAACACGTCCTGGACAGACTGGAACCACGTGACGGCCATGACTGAACCACCTGCCGAGCACGGCGGAACCACCTGCCGGACACGCCAAAATCACCTGCGGGCTACGCCAGAACCACTTGGACGACTCTCCGAAATGACCTGCCGGGCATGTTGGAACCACCTCTCAGACGTGCCAGAAGCACGTGGCGGACAGTCCGGAATCACCTGTTGGGCATACGCAACCACCTCTGACACGTACCAGAACCACGTGCCGTGCACGCCGGAACCACCTACCGGACAGACCGGAATCAACTTTTGGGCATGCCGGAACCACCAGTCAGATGTGCCAGAAACACGTGCCGGAGACGCCGGAAGCACCTGCCGAGCACGTCGCAACCACCTGCTCAACTCGCCTGAACCACCTGCCGGACACGCCAAAATCACCTGCCCGCTACACCAGCACCACTTCGGGGACAAGCCGGAATCACGTGAGGGGCATGCCGGCACAGCCTCTCAGACTGAACCTCGTGCCGGACACCACAGAACCACCTGCCGGACAGACCGGAACCACCTGCCGGACACGCCGGAACCACCGGCTCGACCCGCCGGAACGACCGCTGGACATGCAAAATCACCTGCCGGCTACGCCGGAAACACTTGGCGAACACTCCGGAATCACCTGCCGGGCATGCCGGAACCACCTCTCAGATATGCCAGAACCACGTGCCAATGACCCCGGAAGCACCTGCCGAGCACGCCGGAACCACCTGCTCGACTCGCCAGAACCACCTGCCGGACACGCAAAAATCACCTGCCGGCTACGCCACAACCAGTTGGGGAACACTTCGGAATCACCTGCCGGGCTTGCTGGAACCACCTGCCGGTCATGCCAAAATCACCTGCCAACTACGCCAGTACCACTTGGCGGACACTGTGGAAACACCTGTCGGGCCGGCCGGAACCACATCTCAGACGTGCCAGAACCATGTGCATGAGATGCTGGAACCACACCCAGAACAGACGGAAAACACCTGCCAGACCCGTCTGAATAACCTGCCGAGCACGCCGGAGCCACCTACCTGACATGCCCAAATCACCAGCCGGGTATGCCAGAACCACTTGGCGGAAAACTCCGGAATCATCTGCCGGACATGCCGGAACCAGCTCTCAGACACACCAGAACCAAGTGCCGGAGACGCCGGAAGCACCTGCCGAGCATGCCGGAGCCACCTGCTCGACTCGCCAGATAACACCTGCCGGACACGCCAAAATCACCTGCCGGGTACGCCAGAACCACCTGGCGGACACTCCGAAACCACCTGTCGCGCATGCCGGAACCACCTCTCAGACGTGCAGGAAGCACGTGCCGGACACGCCGGAATGACCTACCGGACACACCGGAACCACCTGCCGAGCACGCCGGAGCCACCTGTTCGACTCTCTGGAACCACCTGCCGGACAGGCCAATATCAACTGCTGGCTATGCCAGAACCACCTGGGGGACGGTCCGGAATCACCTGCCAGCCATGGCGGAACCACCTCTCAGACGTACCAGAACCACCTGCCGGAGAAGCTGGAAACACGTCCTGGACAGTCTGGAACCACCTGCCGGCCAAGCCTGAACCACCTGCCAAGCACAACGGAACAACCTGCCTGACACGCCAAAATCACCTGCGTGTTATGCCAGAACCACTTGGAGGACTCTCTGGGATGACCTGCCGGGCATGCCGGAACCACCTCTCAGACGTGCCAGAACCATGTGGCGGACAGTCCGGAATCACCTGTTGGGCATGCGCAACCACCTCTGAGACGTACCAGAACCACATGCCGTGCCGGCTGGAACCACCTACCGGACAGACCGGAATCACCTTTCGGGCATGCCGGAACCACCTGTCAGATGTGCCAGAAACACGTGCCGGAGACGCCGGAAGCACCTGCCAAGCACGTTGGAACCACCTGCTCAACTCGCCTGAGCCACCTGCCGGACATGCCAAAATCACCTGCCGACTATGCCAGAACCACTTGGCGAACACTCCGGAATCACTTGCCGGGCATGCAGGAACCACCTCTCAGACATGCCAGAACCCCGTGCCAATGACCCCGGAAGCACCAGCCGAGCACGCCGGAACCACCTGCTCGACTCGCCAGAACCACCTGCCGATCACGCAAAAATCACCTGCCGGCTACGCCACAACCAGTTGGGGAACACTTTGGAATCACCTGCCAGGCTTGCTGGAACCACCTGCCAGTCATGCCAAAATCACCTGCCAACTACGCCAGAACCGCTTGGCGGACACTGCGGAAACACCTGTCGGGCCGGCTGGAACCACATCTCAGACTTGCCAGAAACGTGTTCATGAGATGCTGGAACCACACCCCGAACAGACGGATACCACCTGCCAGAACCGCCTGAACCACCTGCTGAGCACGCCGGAACCACCTGCTCGACTCACCGGTACCACCTCCCTGACACGCCAAAATCACCTGCTGGGTATGCCAGAACCACTTGGCGGACACTCCGGAATCATCTGCCGGACATGCCGGAACCAGCTCTCAGACACACCAGAACCAAGTGCCGGAGACGCCGGAAGCACCTGCCGAGCATGCCGGAGCCACCTGCTCGACTCGCCAGAAACACCTGCCGGACACGCCAAAATCACCTGCCGGGTACGCCAGAACCACCTGGCGGACACTCCGGAATCACCTGCCGCGCATGACGGAACCACCTCTCAGACGTGCCGGAAGCACGTGCCAGACACGCCGGAAACACCTACCGGACAGACCGGAACCACCTGCCAAGAACGCCGGAGCCACCTGTTCGACTCGCTGGAACCACCTGCCGGACAGGCCAATATCAACTGCTGGCTATGCCAGAACCACCTGGGGGACAGTCCGGGATCACCTGCCAGCCATGGCGGAACCACCTCTCAGACGTACCAGAACCACCTGCCGGAGAAGCTGGAAACACGTCCTGGACAGACTGGAACCACGTGACGGCCATGCCTGAACCACCTGCCGAGCACGGCGGAACCACCTGCCGGACACGCCAAAATCACCTGCGGGCTACGCCAGAACCACTTGGACGACTCTCCGAAATGACCTGCCGGGCATGTTGGAACCACCTCTCAGACGTGCCAGAAGCACGTGGCGGACAGTCCGGAATCACCTGTTGGGCATACGCAACCACCTCTGACACGTACCAGAACCACGTGCCGTGCACGCCGGAACCACCTACCGGACAGACCGGAATCAACTTTTGGGCATGCCGGAACCACCAGTCAGATGTGCCAGAAACACGTGCCGGAGACGCCGGAAGCACCTGCCGAGCACGTCGCAACCACCTGCTCAACTCGCCTGAACCACCTGCCGGACACGCCAAAATCACCTGCCCGCTACGCCAGCACCACTTGGCGAACACTCCGGAATCACCTGCCGGGCATGCCGGAACCACCTCTCAGACATGCCAGAACCACGTGCCAATGACCCCGGAAGCACCTGCCGAGCACGCCGGAACCACCTGCTCGACTCGCCAGAACCACCTGCCGGACACGCAAAAATCACCTGCCGGCTACGCCACAACCAGTTGGGGAACACTTCGGAATCACCTGCCGGGCTTGCTGGAACCACCTGCCAGTCATGCCAAAATCACCTGCCAACTACGCCAGTACCACTTGGCGGACACTGTGGAAACACCTGTCGGGCCGGCCGGAACCACATCTCAGACGTGCCAGAACCATGTGCATGAGATGCTGGAACCACACCCAGAACAGACGGAAAACACCTGCCAGACCCGTCTGAACAACCTGCCGAGCACGCCGGAGCCACCTGCTCGACTCACCGGTACCACCTCCCTGACACGCCAAAATCACCTGCTGGGTATGCCAGAACCACTTGGCGAACACTCCGGAATCACCTGCCGGGCATGCCGGAACCACCTCTCAGACACACCAGAACCACGTGCCGGAGACGCCGGAAGCACCTGCCGAGCATGCTGGAGCCACCTGCTCGACTCACCGGTACCACCTCCCTGACACGCCCAAATCACCTGCCGGGTATGCCAGAACCACTTGGCGGACACTCCGGAATCATCTGCCGGACATGCCGGAACCAGCTCTCAGACACACCAGAACCACGTGCCGGAGACGCCGGAAGCACCTGCCGAGCATGCCGGAGCCACCTGCTCGACTCGCCAGAAACACCTGCCGGACACGCCAAAATCACCTGCCGGGTACGCCAGAACCACCTGGCGGACACTCCGAAATCACCTGTCGCGCATGCCGGAACCACCTCTCAGACGTGCCGGAAGCACGTGCCGGACACGCCGGAATCACCTACCGGACAGACCGGAACCACCTGCCGAGCACGCCGGAGCCACCTGTTCGACTCGCTGGAACCACCTGCCGGACAGGCCAATATCAACTGCTGGCTATGCCAGAACCACCTGGGGGACGGTCCGGAATCACCTGCCAGCCATGGCGGAACCACCTCTCAGACGTACCAGAACCACCTGCCGGAGAAGCTGGAAACACGTCCTGGACAGTCTGGAACCACCTGCCGGCCAAGCCTGAACCACCTGCCAAGCACAACGGAACAACCTGCCAGACACGCCAAAATCACCTGCGTGTTATGCCAGAACCACTTGGAGGACTCTCTGGGATGACCTGCCGGGCATGCCGGAACCACCTCTCAGACGTGCCAGAACCATGTGGCGGACAGTCCGGAATCACCTGTTGGGCATACGCAACCACCTCTGACACGTAACAGAACCACGTGCCGTGCACGCTGGAACCACCTACCGGACAGACCGGAATCACCATTTGGGCATGCCGGAACCACCAGTCAGATGTGCCAGAAACACGTGCCGGAGACGCCGGAAGCACCTGCCGAGCACGTCGCAACCACCTGCTCAACTCGCCTGAACCACCTGCCGGACACGCCAAAATCACCTGCCCGCTACACCAGCACCACTTCGGGGACAAGCCGGAATCACGTGAGGGGCATGCCGGCACAGCCTCTCAGACTGAACCTCGTGCCGGACACCACAGAACCACCTGCCGGACAGACCGGAACCACCTGCCGGACACGCCGGAACCACCGGCTCGACCCGCCGGAACGACCGCTGGACATGCAAAATCACCTGCCGGCTACGCCGGAAACACTTGGCGAACACTCCGGAATCACCTGCCGGGCATGCCGGAACCACCTCTCAGATATGCCAGAACCACGTGCCAATGACCCCGGAAGCACCTGCCGAGAACGCCGGAACCACCTGCTCGACTCGCCAGAACCACCTGCCGGACACGCAAAAATCACCTGCCGGCTACGCAACAACCAGTTGGGGAACACTTCGGAATCACCTGCCGGGCTTGCTGGAACCACCTGCCGGTCATGCCAAAATCACCTGCCAACTACGCCAGTACCACTTGGCGGACACTGTGGAAACACCTGTCGGGCCGGCCGGAACCACATCTCAGACGTGCCAGAACCATGTGCATGAGATGCTGGAACCACACCCCGAACAGACGGAAAACACCTGCCAGACCCGTCTGAACAACCTGCCGAGCACGCCGGAGCCACCTGCTCGACTCGCCGGAACCACCTACCTGACATGCCCAAATCACCAGCCGGGTATGCCAGAACCACTTGCCGGACACTCCGGAATCATCTGCCGGACATGCCGGAACCACCAGTCAGATGTGCCAGAAACACGTGCCGGAGACGCCGGAAGCACCTGCCGAGCACGTCGCAACCACCTGCTCAACTCGCCTGAACCACCTGCCGGACATGCCAAAATCA
>NW_027227639.1:0-19537 GCF_037783145.1 Equus przewalskii | reverse complement strand
AGAGCTGGAGGCAAGACAGTTTATGGCTTGTCTCCCCTTGAAGGATGGAGGCAGTGCTTTGTGCCTTCCACCTCTACAGCAATGGAGGGCGCGGCTGAGAGTAAAGGGGTCTTTCTGCCATTCGTGCTTTCTGACACTCTCCCAACCGTTGCACTTCGTGGTTAGTTAAATGCCTATTGTCTCTCTCCTCCTCAGCATGTCGAACCACAATCCTATGGGCCTCATCCCCTTTGCTCAAGGGGAAGATGTAGGCATTTCGTCTGAGCCGGGTTGGCAAGGTGGAAACGTGCAGGATGCAGATGTCCCAGGCTGGCGAGTGAAGTGCTGAAAAGAAACGGCGTTCAGCCTCCTTTGTATGAGATGTTCCCAGGACGCTGTAAGAGCACTGTGGAAAGGGAGACTTTTCTCCACTTAATAAAGAGCTGGAAGCAGGACAAGATGTGGTTTGTCTCCCATTGAGGGGTGGATCCAGAACCAGTGCCTTGTGCCTTCCACCTCGAGAGCAATGGAGGGCATGGCTGAGAGCAAAGGGGCCTTTCTGACATAGCTGCTTTCCGACGCTCTCTAAGCAGTGTAAAATGGTGGTTGGAAAAAGGCATGCAGTTTATCGCCTCCTAAGCATGTGGACGCTCAATCATTTGGGAAACAGCACAGTCGCTTCAGGGGAAGATGTAGGCATTTCGTCTGAGCCGGGTTGGCAAGGTGGAAATGCGGCAGAAGCAGATGTTGCAGTTGGGGAGTTAAGGGCTGAAAAGACACGGCGTTCAGCTGCCTTTGTATGAGACGTTCCCAGGACGCTGTAAGAGCACTGTGGAATGCGAGTGCTTTCCCAGCTTCCTAAAGAGCTGGAAGCAGGACAGTTGCTGACTTGTCTCCAATTGAAGGATGGAGGCAGTGCTGTGTGCCTTCCACCTCCAGAGCAATGGAGGGCACGGCTGAGAGCAAAGGGCCCTTTCTGACATAGGTGCATTCTGACACTCTCTGACCCAGTGCACAATGGCGGTTTGTAAAAAGCCTATCATCTGCTCCTGCTAAGCATGAGGAAGCACAGTCATCTGGGCCTCGTCCCCGTTGCTGAAGTGGAAGATGTAGACATTTCGTCTGAGCCGCGTTGGCAAGGTGGAAATGTGGCAGGAGCAGAAGTTCCAAATCTGCGAGTTAAGCGCTGAAAAGAAATGGCATATCAGCTGCCTTTGTATGAGATGTTGCCAGGACACAGAAAGAGCACTGTTGAAAGCGAGTTCTTGCTCAGCTTCCTAAAGAGATGGAAGGAAGATGGTCTGTGGCTTGTCGCCCCTTGAGGGGGGGAGCCAGTGCATTGTGCATTCCACGTCTAGAGCAATGAAGGGCACGGCTGAGAGCAAAGGGGTCTTTCTGACATAGCTGCTTTCCGACACTCTCTCCAGCAGTGCACAATGGTGGTTGGAAAAAGGCGTGCAGTCTATCGCCTCCTAAGCACGTGGACGCTCAATCATTTGGGACTCAGCCCAGTTGCTTCAAGGGAAAATGTAGGCATTTCGTCTGAGCCGGGTTGGCAAGGTGGAATTGCGGCAGAAGCAGGAGTCCTAAGCTGCGAGTTAAGGGCTGGGAAGAAATGCCATTTGAGCAGCCTTTGTATGAGAAGTTAACCGGTCTGCTGTAACAGGACTGTGGAAAGCGAGTTGATTGTCAGCTTCCTAAAGAGCTGGAGACAAGACAGTTTATGGCTTGTCTCCAATTGAAGGATGGAGGCAGTGCTTTGTGCCTTCCACCTCTACAGCAATGGAGGGCGCGGCTGAGAGTAAAGGGGTCTTTCTGCCATTGGTGCTTTCTGACACTCTCCCCACCGTTGCACTTCGTGGTTAGTTAAAAGCCTATTGTCTCTCTCCTCCTCAGCATGTGGAACCACAATCCTATGGGCCTCATCCCCATTGCTCAAGGGGAAGATGTAGGCATTTCGTCTGAGCCGGGTTGTCAAGGTGGAAACGTGCAGGATGCAGATGTCCCAGACTGGCGAGTGAAGTGCTGAAAAGAAACGGCGTTCAGCCTCCTTTGTATGAGATGTTCCCAGGACGCTGTAAGAGCACTGTGGAAAGGGAGTTTCTTCTCCACTTCCTAAAGAGCTGGAAGCAGGCCAAGATGTGGTTTGTCTCCCATTGAGGGGTGGATCCAGAACCAGTGCCTTGTGCCTTCCACCTTGAGAGCAATGGAGGGCATGGCTGAGAGCAAAGGGGCCTTTCTGACATAGCTGCTTTCCGACGCTCTCTAAGCAGTGTAAAATGGTGGTTGGAAAAAGGCATGCAGTTTTTCGCCTCCTAAGCATGTGGATGCTCAATCATTTGGGAATCAGCACAGTCGCTTCAGGGGAAGATGTAGGCATTTCGTCTGAGCCGGGTTGGCAAGGTGGAAATGCGGCAGAAGCAGATGTTGCAGATTGGTGAGTTAAGGGCTGCAAAGACACGGTGTTCAGCTGCCTTTGTATGAGACGTTCCCAGGACGCTGTAAGAGCACTGTGGAATGCGAGTGCTTTCCCAGCTTCCTAAAGAGCTGGAAGCAGGACAGTTGCTGGCTTGTCTCCAAGTGAAGGATGGAGGCAGTGCTTTGTGCCTTCCACCACTAGAGCAATGGAGGGCACGGCTGAGAGCAAAGGGCCCTTTCTGACATAGGTGCATTCTGACACTCTCTGACCCAGTGCACAATGGCGGTTTGTAAAAAGCCTATTGTCTGCTCCTGCTAAGCATGTGGCAGCACAATCATGTGGGCTTCGCCCCCGTTGCTTAAGTGGAAGATGTAGGCATTTCGTCTGAGCCGGGTTGGCAAGGTGGAACTGTGGCAGAAGCGGAAGTCCTAAAGCGGCCAGTTAAGCACTGGGAAGAAATGGCGTTTGAGCTGCCTCAGCATGAGTGTTTCCAAGTATGCTGTAAAAGCACTGTGGAAAGCGAGTTCTTTCTCAGCTTCCTAAAGAGCTGGAGGCATGGCAGTTTATGGCTTGTCTCCCCTTGAAGGATGGAGGCCGTGCTTTGTGCCTTCCACCTCTACAACAATGGAGGGCGCGGCTGAGAGTAAAGGGGTCTTTCTGCCATTGGTGCTTTCTGACACTCTCCCAACCATTGCACTTCGTGGTTAGTTAAAAGCCTATTGTCTCTCTCCTCCTCAGCATGTGGAACCACAATCCTATGGGCCTCATCCCCATTGCTCAAGGGGAAGATGTAGGCATTTCGTCTGAGCCAGGTTGGCAAGGTGGAATTGCGGCAGAAGCAAGAGTCCTAAAGCTGCGAGTTAAGGGCTGGGAAGAAGTGCCATTTGAGCTGCCTTTGTATGAGAAGTTCCCCGGTCTGCTGTAACAGGACTGTGGAAAGCGAGTTGATTGTCAGCTTCCTAAAGAGCTGGAGACAAGACAGTTTATGGCTTGTCTCCAATTGAAGGATGGAGGCAGTGCTTTGTGCCTTCCACCTCTAGAGCAATGGAGGGCACGGGTGAGAGCAAAGGGCCCTTTCTGACATAGGTGCATTCTGACATTCTCTGACAAAGTGCACAATGGCGGTTTGTAAAAAGCCTATTGTCTGCTCCTGCTAAGCATGTGGCAGCACAATCATGTGGGCTTCGCCCCCGTTGCTTAAGGGGAAGATGTAGGCATTTCATCTGAGCCCGGTTGGCAAGGTGGAACTGTGGCAGAAGCGGAAGTCCTAAAGCGGCCAGTTAAGCACTGGGAAGAAATGGCGTCTGAGCTGCCTCTGCATGAGAGTTTCCTCGTATGCTGTAACAGCACTGTGGAAAGCGAGTTGTTTCCCAGCTTCCTAAAGAGCTGGAGGCAAGACAGTATATGGCTTGTCTCCCCTTGAAGGATGGAGGCAGTGCTTTGTGCCTTCCACCTCTACAGCAATGGAGGGCGCGGCTGAGAGTAAAGGGGTCTTTCTGCCATTCGTGCTTTCTGACACTCTCCCAACCGTTGCACTTCGTGGTTAGTTAAATGCCTATTGTCTCTCTCCTCCTCAGCATGTCGAACCACAATCCTATGGGCCTCATCCCCTTTGCTCAAGGGGAAGATGTAGGCATTTCGTCTGAGCCGGGTTGTCAAGGTGGAAACGTGCAGGATGCAGATGTCCCAGACTGGCGAGTGAAGTGCTGAAAAGAAACGGCGTTCAGCCTCCTTTGTATGAGATGTTCCCAGGACGCTGTAAGAGCACTGTGGAAAGGGAGTTTCTTCTCCACTTCCTAAAGAGCTGGAAGCAGGCCAAGATGTGGTTTGTCTCCCATTGAGGGGTGGATCCAGAACCAGTGCCTTGTGCCTTCCACCTCGAGAGCAATGGAGGGCATGGCTGAGAGCAAAGGGGCCTTTCTGACATAGCTGCTTTCCGACGCTCTCTAAGAAGTGTAAAATGGTGGTTGGAAATAGGCATGCAGTTTATCGCCTCCTAAGCATGTGGATGCTCAATCATTTGGGAATCAGCACAGTCGCTTGAGGGGAAGATGTAGGCATTTCGTCTGAGACGGGTTGGCAAGGTGGAAATGCGGCAGAAGCAGATGTTGCAGATTGGTGAGTTAAGGGCTGAAAAGATACGGTGTTCAGCTGCCTTTGTATGAGACGTTCCCAGGACGCTGTAAGAGCACTGTGGAATGCGAGAGCTTTCCTAGCTTCCTAAAGAGCTGGAAGCAGGACAGTTGCTGGCTTGTCTCCAATTGAAGGATGGAGGCAGTGCTTTGTGCCTTCCACCTCTAGAGCAATGGAGGGCACGGCTGAGAGCAAAGGGCCCTTTCTGACATAGGTGCATTCTGACACTCTCTGACCCAGTGCACAATGGCGGTTTGTAAAAAGCCTATTGTCTGCTCCTGCTAAGCATGCGGAAGCACAGTCATCTGGGCCTCGTCCCCGTTGCTGAAGGGGAAGATGTAGACATTTCGTCTGAGCCGGGTTGGCAGGTGGAAATGTGGCAGGAGCAGAAGTTCCAAATCTGCGAGTTAAGCGCTGAAAAGATATGGCATATCAGCTGCCTTTGTATGAGATGTTGCCAGGACACAGAAAGAGCACTGTTGAAAGCGAGTTCTTGCTCAGCTTCCTAAAGAGATGGAAGGAAGATGGTCTGTGGCTTGTCGCCCCTTGAAGGGGGGAGCCAGTGCATTGTGCATTCCACGTCTAGAGCAATGAAGGGCACGGCTGAGAGCAAAGGGGTCTTTCTGACATAGCTGCTTTCCGACACTCTCTCCAGCAGTGCGCAATTGTGGTTGGAAAAAGGCTTGCAGTCTATCGCCTCCTAAGCACGTGGACGCTCAATCATTTGGGACTCAGACCATTTGCTTCAGGGGAAGATGTAGGCATTTCGTCTGAGCCGGGTTGGCAAGGTGGAATTGCGGCAGAAGCAGGAGTCCTAAGCTGCGAGTTAAGGGCTGGGAAGAAAGGCCATTTGAGCTGCCTTTGTATGAGAATTTAACCGGTCTGCGGTAACAGGACTGTGGAAAGCGAGTTGTTTGTCAGCTTCCTAAAGAGCTGGAGGCAAGACAGTTTATGAGTTGTCTCCCATTGAAGGATGGAGGCAGTGCTTTGTGCCTTCCACCTCTACAGCAATGGAGGGTGCAGCTGAGAGTAAAGGGGTCTTTCTGCCATTGGTGCTTTCTGACACTCTCCCAACCGTTGCACTTCGTGGTTAGTTAAAAGCCTATTGTCTCTCTCCTCCTCAGCATGTGGAACCACAATCCTATGGGCCTCATCCCCATTGCTCAAGGGGAAGAGGTAGGCATTTCGTCTGAGCCGGGTTGGCAAGGTGGAAACGTGCAGGATGCAGATGTCCCAGACTGGCGAGTGAAGTGCTGAAAAGAAACGGCGTTCAGCCTCCTTTGTATGAGATGTTCCCAGGACGCTGTAAGAGCACTGTGGAAAGGGAGTTTCTTCTCCACTTCCTAAAGAGCTGGAAGCAGGCCAAGATGTGGTTTGTCTCCCATTAAGGGGTGGATCCAGAACCAGTGCCTTGTGCCGTCCACCTCGAGAGCAATGGAGGGCATGGCAGAGAGCAAAGGGGCCTTTCTGACATAGCTGCTTTCCGACACTCTCTCCAGCAGTGTAAAATGGTGGTTGGAAAAAGGCATGCAGTTTATCGCCTCCTAAGCATGTGGATGCTCAATCATTTGGGAATCAGCACAGTCGCTTGAGGGGAAGATGTAGGCATTTCGTCTGAGCCGGGTTGGCAAGGTGGAAATGCGGCAGAAGCAGATGTTGCAGATTGGGGAGTTAAGGGCTGAAAAGACACGGTGTTCAGCTGCCTTTGTATGAGACGTTCCCAGGACGCTGTAAGAGCACTGTGGAATGCGAGTGCTTACCCAGCTTCCTAAAGAGCTGGAAGGAGGACAGTTGATGGCTTGTCTCCAATTGATGGATGGAGGCAGTGCTTTGTGCCTTCCACCTCTAGAGCAATGGAGGGCAGGGCTGAGAGCAAAGGGCCCTTTCTGACATAGCTGTATTCTGAAACTCTCTGACCCAGTGCACAATGGCGGTTTGTAAAAAGCCTATTGTCTGCTCCTGCTAAGCATGCGGAAGCACAGTCATCTGGGCCTCGTCCCCCTTGCTGAAGGGGAAGATGTAGACATTTCGTCTGAGCCGGGTTGGCAAGGTGGAAATGTGGCAGGAGCAGAAGTTCCAAATCTGCGAGTTAAGCTCTGAAAAGAAATGGCATATCAGCTGCCTTTGTATGAGATGTTGCCAGGACACAGAAAGAGCACTGTTGAAAGCGAGTTCTTGCTCAGCTTCCTAAAGAGATGGAAGGAAGATGGTCTGTGGCTTGTCGCCCCTTGAGGGGGGGAGCCTGTGCCTTGTGCATTCCACGTCTAGAGGAATGAAGGGCACGGCTGAGAGCAAAGGGGTCTTTCTGACATAGCTGCTTTCCGACACTCTCTCCAGCAGTGCACAATGGTGGTTGGAAAAAGGCGTGCAGTCTATCGCCTCCTAAGCACGTGGACGCTCAATCATTTGGGACTCAGCCCAGTTGATTGAGGGGAAGATGTAGGCATTTCTTCTGAGCCGGGTTGGCAAGGTGGAATTGCGGCAGAAGCAGGAGTCCTAAAGCTGCGAGTTAAGGGCTGGGAAGAAATGCCATTTGAGCTGCCTTTGTATGAGAAGTTCCCTGGTCTGCTGTAACAGGACTGTGGAAAGCGAGTTGTTTGTCAGCTTCCTAAAGAGGTGGAGGCAAGACAGTTTATGGCTTGTCTCCAATTGAAGGATGGAGGCAGTGCTTTGTGCCTTCCACCTCTAGAGCAATGGAGGGCACGGCTGAGAGCAAAGGGCCCTTTCTGACATAGGTGCATTCTGACACTCTCTGACCCAGTGCACAATGGCGGTTTGTAAAAAGCCTATTGTCTGCTCCTGCTAAGCATGTGGCAGCACAATCATGTGGGCTTCGACCCGTTGCTTAAGGGGAAGATGTAGGCATTTCGTCTGAGCCGGGTTGGCAAGGTGGAACTGTGGCAGAAGCGGAAGTCCTAAAGCGGCCAGTTAAGCACTGGGAAGAAATGGCGTTTGAGCTGCCTCTGTATGAGTGTTTACTCGTACGCTGTAACTGCACTGTGGATAGCGAGTTCTTTCCCAGCTTCCTAAAGAGCTGGAGGCAAGACAGTTTATGAGTTGTCTCCCATTGAAGTATGGAGGCAGTGCTTTGTGCCTTCCACCTCTACAGCAATGGAGGGCGCAGCTGAGAGTAAAGGGGTCTTTCTGCCATTGGTGCTTTCTGACACTCTCCCAACCGTTGCACTTCGTGGTTAGTTAAAAGCCTATTGTCTCTCTCCTCCTCAGCATGTGGAACCACAATCCTATGGGCCTCATTCCCATTGCTCAAGGGGAAGAGGTAGGCATTTCGTTTGAGCCGGGTTGGCAAGGTGGAAAAGTGCAGGATGCAGATATCCCAGGCTGGCGAGTGAAGTGCTGAAAAGAAACGGCGTTCAGCCTCCTTTGTATGAGATGTTCCCAGGACGCTGTAAGAGCACTGTGGAAAGGGAGTTTCTTCTCCACTTCCTAAAGAGCTGGAAGCAGGACAAGATGTGGTTTGTCTCCCATTGAGGGGTGCATCCAGAACCAGTGCCTTGTGCCTTCCACCTCGAGAGCAATGGAGGGCATGGCTGAGAGCAAAGGGGCCTTTCTGACATAGCTGCTTTCCGACACTCTCACCAGCAGTGCACAATGGTGGTTGGAAAAAGGCGTGCAGTCTATCGCCTCCTAAGCATGTGGACGCTCAATCACTTGGGACTCAGCCCAGTTGCTTCAGGGGAAGATGTAGGCATTTCGTCTGAGCCAGGTTGGCAAGGTGGAATTGCGGCAGAAGCAAGAGTCCTAAAGCTGCGAGTTAAGGGCTGGGAAGAAGTGCCATTTGAGCTGCCTTTGTATGAGAAGTTCCCCGGTCTGCTGTAACAGGACTGTGGAAAGCGAGTTGTTTGTCAGCTTGCTAAAGAGCTGGAGGCAAGACAGTTTATGGCTTGTCTCCAATTGAAGGATGGAGGCAGTGCTTTGTGCCTTCCACCTCTAGAGCAATGGAGGGCACGGCTGAGAGCAAAGGGCCCTTTCTGACATAGGTGCATTCTGACATTCTCTGACAAAGTGCACAATGGCGGTTTGTAAAAAGCCTATTGTCTGCTCCTGCTAAGCATATGGCAGCACAATCATGTGGGCTTCGCCCCCGTTGCTTAAGGGGAAGATGTAGGCATTTCATCTGAGCCCGGTTGGCAAGGTGGAACTGTGGCAGAAGCGGAAGTCCTAAAGCGGCCAGTTAAGCACTGGGAAGAAATGGCGTCTGAGCTGCCTCTGCATGAGAGTTTCCTCGTATGCTGTAACAGCACTGTGGAAAGCGAGTTGTTTCCCAGCTTCCTAAAGAGCTGGAGGCAAGACAGTATATGGCTTGTCTCCCCTTGAAGGATGGAGGCAGTGCTTTGTGCCTTCCACCTCTACAGCAATGGAGGGCGCGGCTGAGAGTAAAGGGGTCTTTCTGCCATTCATGCTTTCTGACACTCTCCCAACCGTTGCACTTCGTGGTTAGTTAAATGCCTATTGTCTCTCTCCTCCTCAGCATGTCGAACCACAATCCTATGGGCCTCATCCCCTTTGCTCAAGGGGAAGATGTAGGCATTTCGTCTGAGCCGGGTTGGCAAGGTGGAAACGTGCAGGATGCAGATGTCCCAGACTGGCGAGTGAAGTGCTGAAAAGAAACGGCGTTCAGCCTCCTTTGTATGAGATGTTCCCAGGACGCTGTAAGAGCACTGTGGAAAGGGAGACTTTTCTCCACTTAATAAAGAGCTGGAAGCAGGACAAGATGTGGTTTGTCTCCCATTGAGGGGTGGATCCAGAACCAGTGCCTTGTGCCTTCCACCTCGAGAGCAATGGAGGGCATGGCTGAGAGCAAAGGGGCCTTTCTGACATAGCTGCTTTCCGACGCTCTCTAAGCAGTGTAAAATGGTGGTTGGAAAAAGGCATGCAGTTTATCGCCTCCTAAGCATGTGGACGCTCAATCATTTGGGAAACAGCACAGTCGCTTCAGGGGAAGATGTAGGCATTTCGTCTGAGCCGGGTTGGCAAGGTGGAAACGTGCAGGATGCAGATGTCCCAGACTGGCGAGTGAAGTGCTGAAAAGAAACGGCGTTCAGCCTCCTTTGTATGAGATGTTCCCAGGACGCTGTAAGAGCACTGTGGAAAGGGAGACTTTTCTCCACTTAATAAAGAGCTGGAAGCAGGACAAGATGTGGTTTGTCTCCCATTGAGGGGTGGATCCAGAACCAGTGCCTTGTGCCTTCCACCTCGAGAGCAATGGAGGGCATGGCTGAGAGCAAAGGGGCCTTTCTGACATAGCTGCTTTCCGACGCTCTCTAAGCAGTGTAAAATGGTGGTTGGAAAAAGGCATGCAGTTTATCGCCTCCTAAGCATGTGGACGCTCAATCATTTGGGAAACAGCACAGTCGCTTCAGGGGAAGATGTAGGCATTTCGTCTGAGCCGGGTTGGCAAGGTGGAAATGCGGCAGAAGCAGATGTTGCAGTTTGGTGAGTTAAGGGCTGAAAAGACACGGCGTTCAGCTGCCTTTGTATGAGACGTTCCCAGGACGCTGTAAGAGCACTGTGGAATGCGAGTGCTTTCCCAGCTTCCTAAAGAGCTGGAAGCAGGACAGTTGCTGGCTTGTCTCCAATTGAAGGATGGAGGCAGTGCTTTGTGCCTTCCACCTCTAGAGCAATGGAGGGCACGGCTGAGAGCAAAGGGCCCTTTCTGACATAGGTGCATTCTGACACTCTCTGACTCAGTGCACAATGGCGGTTTGTAAACAGCCTATTGTCTGCTCCTGCTAAGCATGCGGAAGCACAGTCATCTGGGCCTCGTCGCCGTTGCTGAAGGGGAAGATGTAGACATTTCGTCTGAGCCGGGTTGGCAAGGTGGAAATGTGGCAGGAGCAGAAGTTCCAAATCTGCGAGTTAAGTGCTGAAAAGAAATGGCATATCAGCTGCCTTTGTATGAGATGCTGCCAGGACACAGAAAGAGCACTGTTGAAAGCGAGTTCTTGCTCAGCTTCCTAAAGAGATGGAAGGAAGATGGTGTGTGGCTTGTCGCCCCTTGAGGTGGGGAGCCAGTGCATTGTGCATTCCACGTCTAGAGCAATGAAGGGCACGGCTGAGAGCAAAGGGGTCTTTCTGACATAGCTGCTTTCCGACACTCTCTCCAGCAGTGCACAATGGTGGTTGGAAAAAGGCGTGCAGTCTATCGCCTCCTAAGCACGTGGACGCTCAATCATTTTGGACTCAGCCCAGTTGCTTCAGGGGAAGATGTAGGCATTTCGTCTGAGCCGGGTTGGCAAGGTGGAATTGCGCCAGAAGCAGGAGTCCTAAAGCTGCGAGTTAAGGGCTGGGAAGAAATGCCATTTGAGCTGCCTTTGTATGAGAAGTTCCCCGGTCTGCTGTAACAGGACTGTGGAAAGCGAGTTGTTTGTCAGCTTCCTAAAGAGCTGGAGGCAAGACAGTTTATGGCTTGTCTCCAATTGAAGGATGGAGGCAGTGCTTTGTGCCTTCCACCTCTAGAGCAATGGAGGGCACGGCTGAGAGCAAAGGGCCCTTTCTGACATAGGTGCATTCTGACACTCTCTGACCCAGTGCACAATGGCGGTTTGTAAAAAGCCTATTGTCTGCTCCTGCTAAGCATGTGGCAGCACAATCATGTGGGCTCCGCCCCCGTGGCTTAAGGGGAAGATGTAGGCATTTCGTCTGAGCCGGGTTGGCAAGGTGGAACTGTGGCAGAAGCGGAAGTCCTAAAGCGGCCAGTTAAGCACTGGGAAGAAATGGCGTTTGAGCTGCCTCTGTATGAGAGTTTCCTCGTATGCTGTAACAGCACTGTGGAAAGCGAGTTATACCCCAGCTTCCTAAAGAGCTGGAGGCAAGACAGTTTATGGCTTGTCTCCCATTGAAGGATGGAGGCAGTGCTTTGTGCCTTCCACCTCTACAGCAATGGAGGGGGCGGCTGAGAGTAAAGGGGTCTTTCTGCCATTGGTGCTTTCTGACACTCTCCCAACCGTTGCACTTCATGGGTAGTTAAAAGCCTATTGTCTCACTCCACCTCAGCTGTGGAACCACAATCCTATGGGCCTCATCCCCATTGGTCAAGGGGAAGATGTAGGCATTTCGTCTGAGCCGGGTTGGCAAGGTGGAAACGTGCAGGATGCAGATGTCCCAGACTGGCGAGTGAAGTGCTGAAAAGAAACGGCGTTCAGCCTCCTTTGTATGAGTTGTTCCCAGGACGCTGTAAGAGCACTGTGGAAAGGGAGATTTTTCTCCACTTCCTAAAGAGCTGGAAGCAGGCCAAGATGTGGTTTGTCTCCCATTGACGGGTGGATCCAGAACCACTGCCTTGTGCGGTGCACCTCGAGAGCAATGGAGGGCATGGCTGAGAGCAAAGGGGCCTTTCTGACATAGCTGCTTTCCGACGCTCTCTAAGCAGTGTAAAATGGTGGTTGTAAAAAGGCATGCAGTTTATCGGCTCCTAAGCATGTGGATGCTCAATCATTTGGGAATCAGCACAGTCGCTTGAGGGGAAGATGTAGGCATTTCGTCTGAGCCGGGTTGACAAGGTGGAAAAGCGGCAGAAGCAGATGTTGCAGATTGGTGAGTTAAGGGCTGAAAAGACACGGTGTTCAGCTGCCTTTGTATGAGACGTTCCCAGGACGCTGTAAGAGCACTGTGGAATGCGAGTGCTTTCCCAGCTTCCTCAAGAGCTGGAAGCAGGACAGTTGCTGGCTTGTCTCCAATTGAAGGATGGAGGCAGTGCTTTGTGACTTCCAACTCTAGAGCAATGGAGGGCACGGCTGAGAGCAAAGGGCCCTTTCTGACATAGGTGCATTCTGACACTCTCTGACCCAGTGCACAATGGCGGTTTGTACAAAGCCTATTGTCTGCTCCTGCTAAGCATGTGGAAGCACAGTCATCTGGGCCTCGTCTCCGTTGCTTAAGGGGAAGATGTAGGCATTTCGTCTGAGCCGGGTTGGCAAGGTGGAACTGTTGCAGAAGCGGAAGTCCTAAAGCGGCCAGTTAAGCACTGGGAAGAAATGGCCTTTGAGCTGCCTCTGTATGAGAGTTTCCTCGTATGCTGTAACAGCACTGTGGAAAGCGAGTTCTTTCCCAGCTTCCTAAAGAGCTGGAGGCAAGACAGTTTATGGCTTGTCTCCCATTGAAGGATGGAGGCAGTGCTTTGTGCCTTCCACCTCTACAGCAATGGAGGGCACGGCTGAGAGTAAAGGGGTCTTTCTGCCATTGGTGCTTTCTGACACTCTCCCAACCGTTGCACTTCGTGGTTATTTAAAAGCCTATTGTCTCTCTCCTCCTCAGCATGTGGAACCACAGTCCTATGGGCCTCATCCCCATTGCTCAAGGGGAAGATGTAGGCATTTCGTCTGAGCCGGGTTGGCAAGGTGGAAACGTGCAGGATGCAGATGTCCCAGACTGGCGAGTGAAGTGCTGAAAAGAAACGGCGTTCAGCCTCCTTTGTATGAGATGTTCCCTGGACGCTGTAAGAGCACTGTGGAAAGGGAGTTTCTTCTCCACTTCCTAAAGAGATGGAAGCAGGACAAGATGTGGTTTGTCTCCCATTGAGGGGTGGATCCAGAACCAGTGCCTTCTGCCTTCCACCTCGAGAGCAATGGAGGGCATGGCTGAGAGCAAAGGGGCCTTTATGACATAGCTGCTTTACGACGCTCTCTAAGCAGTTTAAAATGGTGGTTGGAAAAAGGCATGCAGTTTATCGCCTCCTAAGCATGTGGACGCTCAATCATTTGGGAATCAGCACAGTCGCTTCAGGGGAAGATGTAGGCATTTCGTCTGAGCCGGGTTGGCAAGGTGGAAATGCGGCAGAAGCAGATGTTGCAGATTGGTGAGTTAAGGGCTGAAAAGACACGGTGTTCAGCTGCCTTTGTATGAGACGTTCCAAGGACCCTGTAAGAGCACTGTGGAATGCGAGTGCTTTCCCAGCTTCCTAAAGAGCTGGAAGCAGGACAGTTGCTGGCTTGTCTCCAATTGAAGGATGGAGGCAGTGCTTTGTGCCTTCCACCTCTAGAGCAATGGAGGGCACGGCTGAGAGCAAAGGGCCCTTTCTGACATAGGTGCATTCTGACACTCTCTGACCCAGTGCACAATGGCGGTTTGTAAAAAGCCTATTGTCTGCTCCGGCTAATCATGCGGAAGCACAGTCATCTGGGCCTCGTCCCCATTGCTGAAGGGGAAGAGGTAGACATTTCGTCTGAGCCGGGTTGGCAAGGTGGAAATGTGGCAGGAGCAGAAGTTCCAAATGTGCGAGTTAAGCGCTGAAAAGAAATGGCATATCAGCTGCCTTTGTATGAGATGTTGCCAGGACACAGAAAGAGCACTGTTGAAAGCGAGTTCTTGCTCAGCTTCCTAAAGAGATGGAAGGAAGATGGTCTGTGGCTTGTCGCCCCTTGAGGGGGGGAGCCAGTGCCTTGTGCATTCCACGTCTAGAGCAATGAAGGGCACGGCTGAGAGCAAAGGGGTCTTTCTGACATAGCTGCTTTCCGACACTCTCTCCAGCAGTGCACAATGGTGGTTGGAAAAAGGCATGCAGTCTATCGCCTCCTAAGCACGTGGACGCTCAATCATTTGGGACTCAGCCCACTTGCTTCAGGGGAAGATATAGGCATTTCGTCTGAGCCGGGTTGGAAAGGTGGAATTGCGGCAGAAGCAGGAGTCCTAAGCTGCGAGTTAAGGGCTGGGAAGAAATGCCATTTGAGCTGCCTTTGTATGATAAGTTCCCCGGTCTGCTGTAACAGGACTGTGGAAAGCGAGTTGTTTGTCAGCTTCCTAAAGAGCTGGAGGCAAGACAGTTTATGGCTTGTCTCCAATTGAAGGATGGAGGCAGTGCTTTGTGCCTTCCACCTCTAGAGCAATGGAGGGCACGGCTGAGAGCAAAGAGCCTTTTCTGACATAGGTGCATTCTGAAACTCTCTGACCCAGTGCACAATGGCGGTTTGTAAATAGCTTATTGTCTGCTCCTGCTAAGCATGTGGAAGCACAATCATGTGGGCTTCGCCCCAGTTGCTTAAGGGGAAGATGTAGGCATTTCGTCGGAGCCGGGTTGGCAAGGTGGAACTGTGGCAGAAGCGGAAGTCCTAAAGCGGCCAGTTAAGCCCTGGGAAGAAATGGCGTTTGAGCTGCCTCTGTATGAGAGTTTCCTCGTATGCTGTAACAGCACTGTGGAAAGCGAGTTCTTTCCCAGCTTCCTAAAGAGCTGGAGGCAAGACAGTTTATGGCTTGTCTCCCAAAGATGGATGGAGGCAGTGCTTTTTGCCTTCCACCTCTACATCAATGGAGCTCGCGGCTGAGAGTAAAGGGGTCTTTCTGCCATTGGTGCCTTCTGACACTCTCCCAAGCGTTGCACTTCGTGGTCAGTTAAAAGCCTATAGTCTCTCTCCTCCTCAGCATGTGGAACCACAATCCTATGGGCCTCATCCCCATTGCTCAAGGGGAAGATGTACGCATTTCGTATGAGCCGGTTTGGCAAGGTGGAAATGTGGCAGGAGCAGAAGTTCCAAATCTGCGAGTTAAGCGCTGAAAAGAAATGTCATATCAGCTGCCTTTGTATGAGATGTTGCCAGGACACAGAAAGAGCACTGTTGAAAGCGAGTTCTTGCTCAGCTTCCTAAAGAGATGGAAGGAAGATGGTCTGTGGCTTGTCGCCCCTTGAGGGGGGGAGCCAGTGCCTTGTGCATTCCACGTCTAGAGCAATGAAGGGCACGGCTGAGAGCAAAGGGGTCTTTCTGACATAGCTGCTTTCCGACACTCTCTCCAGCAGTGCACAATGGTGGTTGGAAAAAGGCGTGCAGTCTATCGCCTCCTAAGCACGTGGACGCTCAATCATTTGGGACTCAGCCCAGTTGCTTCAGGGGAAGATGTAGGCATTTCGTCTGAGCCGGGTTGGCAAGGTGGAATTGCGGCAGAAGCAGGAGTCCTAAAGCTGCGAGTTAAGGGCTGGGAAGAAATGCCATTTGAGCTGCCTTGGTATGAGAATATCCTCGGTCTGCGGTAACAGGACTGTGGAAAGCGAGTTTTTTGTCAGCTTCCTAAAGAGCTGGAGGCCTGACAGTTTATGGCTTGTCTCCAATTGAAGGATGGAGGCAGTGCTTTGTGCCTTCCACCTCTAGAGCAATGGAGGGCACGGCTGAGAGCAAAGGGCCCTTTCTGACATAGGTGCATTCTGACACTCTCTGACCCAGTGCACAATGGCGGTTTGTAAAAAGCCTATTGTCTGCTCCTGCTAAGCATGTGGCAGCACAATCATGTGGGCTTCGCCCCCGTGGCTTAAGGGGAAGATGTAGGCATTTCGTCTGAGCCGGGTTGGCAATTTGGAACTGTGGCAGGAGCGGAAGTCCTAAAGCGGCCAGTTAAGCACAGGGAAGAGATGGCGTTTGAGCTGCCTCTTTATGAGAGTTTCCTCGTATGCTGTAACAGCACTGTGGAAAGCGAGTTCTTTCCCAGCTTCCTAAAGAGCTGGAGGCAAGACAGTTTATGTCTTGTCTCCCCTTGAAGGATGGACGCAGTGCTTTGTGCCTTCCACCTCTACAGCAATGGAGGGCGCGGCTGAGAGTAAGGGTGTCTTTCTGCCATTGGTGCTTTCTGACACTCTCCCAACCGTTGCACTTCGTGGTTAGTTAAAAGCCTATTGTCTCTCTCCTCCTCAGCATGTGGAACCACAATCCTATGGGCCTCATCCCCATTGCTCAAGGGGAAGATGTAGGCATTTCGTCTGAGCCGGGTTGGCAAGGTGGAAACGTGCAGGATGCAGATGTCCCAGACTGGCGAATGAAGTGCTGAAAAGAAACGGCGTTCAGCCTCCTTTGTATGAGATGTTCCCAGGACGCTGTAAGAGCACTGTGGAAAGGGAGTTTCTTCACCTCTTCCTAAAGAGCTGGAAGCAGGACAAGATGTGGTTTCGCTCCCTTTGAGGGGTGGATCCAGAACCAGTGCCTTGTGCCTTCCAGCTCGAGCTCAATGGAGGGCATGGCTGAGAGCAAAGGGGCCTTTCTGACATAGCTGCTTTCCGACGCTCTCTAAGCAGTGTAAAATGGTGGTTGGAAAAAGGCATGCAGTTTATCGCCTCCTAAGCATGTGGATGCTCAATCATTTGGGAATCAACACAGTCGCTTGAGGGGAAGATGTAGGCATTTCGTGTGAGCCGGGTTGGCAAGGTGGAAATGCGGCAGAAGCAGATGTTGCAGATTGGTGAGTTAAGGGCTGAAAAGACACGGTGTTCAGCTGCCTTTGTATGAGACGTTCCCAGGACGCTGTAAGAGCGCTGTGGAATGCGAGTGCTTTCCCAGCTTCCTAAAGAGCTGGAAGCAGGACAGTTGCTGGCTTGTCTCCAATTGAAGGATGGAGGCAGTGCTTTGTGCCTTCCACCTCCAGAGCAATGGAGGGCACGGCTGAGAGCAAAGGGCCCTTTCTGACATAGGTGCATTCTGACACTCTCTGACCCAGGGCACAATGGCGGTTTGTAAAAAGCCTATCGTCTGCTCCTGCTAAGCATGAGGAAGCACAGTCATCTGGGCCTCGTCCCCGTTGCTGAAGTGGAAGATGTAGACATTTCGTCTGAGCCGCGTTGGCAAGGTGGAAATGTGGCAGGAGCAGAAGTTCCAAATCTGCGACTTAAGCGCTGAAAAGAAATGGCATATCAGCTGCCTTTGTATGAGATGTTGCCAGGACACAGAAAGAGCACTGTTGAAAGCGAGTTCTTGCTCCGCTTCCTAAAGAGATGGAAGGAAGATGGTGTGTGGCTTGTCGCCCCTTGAGGGGGGAGCCAGTGCATTGTGCATTCCACGTCTAGAGCAATGAAGGGCACGGCTGAGAGCAAAGGGGTCTTTCTGACATAGCTGCTTTCCGACACTCTCTCCAGCAGTGCACAATGGTGGTTGGAAAAAGGCGTGCAGTCTATCGCCTCCTAAGCACGTGGACGCTCAATCATTTGGGACTCAGCCCAGTTGCTTCAGGGGAAGATGTAGGCATTTCGTCTGAGCCGGGTTGGCAAGGTGGAATTGCGGCAGAAGCAGGAGTCCTAAAGCTGCGAGTTAAGGGCTGGGAAGAAATGCCATTTGAGCTGCCTTGGTATGCAAAGTTCCCCGGTCTGCTGTAACAGGACTGTGGACAGCGAGTTGTTTGTCAGCTTCCTAAAGAGCTGGAGGCAAGACAGTTTATGGCTTGTCTCCAATTGAAGGATGGAGGCAGTGCTTTGTGCCTTCCACCTCTAGAGCAATGGAGGGCACGGGTGAGAGCAAAGGGCCCTTTCTGACATAGGTGCATTCTGACACTCTCTGACCCAGTGCACAATGGCGCTTTGTAAAAAGCCTATTGTCTGCTCCTGCTAAGCCTGTGGCAGCACAATCATGTGGGCTATGCCCCCGTTGCTTAAGGGGAAGATGTAGGCATTTCGTCTGAGCCGGGTTGGCAAGGTGGAACTGTGGCAGAAGCGGAAGTCCTAAAACGGCCAGTTAAGCACTGGGAAGAAATGGTGTTTGAGCTGCCTCTGTATGAGAGTTTCCTCGTATGCTGTATCAGCACTGTGGAAAGCGAGTTCTTTCCCAGCTTCCTAAAGAGCTGGAGGCAAGACAGTTTATGGCTTGTCTCCCATTGAAGGATGGAGGCAGTGCTTTGTGCCTTCCACCTCTACAGCAATGGAGGGCGCGGCTGAGAGTAAAGGGGTCTTTCTGCCATTGGTGCTTTCTGACACTCTCCCAACCGTTGCACTTCGTGGGTAGTTAAAAGCCTATTGTCTCTCTCCTCCTCAGCATGTGGAACCACAATCCTATGGGGCTCATCCCCATTGCTCAAGGGGAAGATGTAGGCATTTCGTCTGAGCCGGGTTGGCAAGGTGGAAACGTGCAGGATGCAGATGTCCCAGACTGGCGAGTGAAGTGCTGAAAAGAAACGGCGTTCAGCCTCCTTTGTATGAGTTGTTCCCAGGACGCTGTAAGAGCACTGTGGAAAGGGAGTTTCTTCTCCACTTCCTAAAGACCTGGAAGCAGGCCAAGATGTGGTTTGTCTCCCTTTGAGGGGTGGATCCAGAACCAGTGCCTTGTGCCTTCCACCTCGAGAGCAATGGAGGGCATGGCTGAGAGCAAAGGGGCCTTTCTGACATAGCTGCTTTCCGACGCTCTCTAAGCAGTGTAAAATGGTGGTTGGAAAACGCATGCAGTTTATCGCCTCCTAAGCATTTGGATGCTCAATCATTTGGCAATCAGCACAGTCGCTTCAGGGGAAGTTGTAGGCTTTTCGTCTGAGCCAGGTTGGCAAGGAGGAAATGCGGCAGAAGCACATGTTGCAGATTGGTGAGTTAAGGGCTGTAAAGACACGGTGTTCAGCTGCCTTTTTATGAGACGTTCCCAGGACGCTGTAAGAGCACTGTGGAATGCGAGTGCTTTCCCAGCTTCCTAAAGAGCTGGAAGCAGGACAGCTGCTGGCTTGTCTCCAATTGAAGGATGGAGGCAGTGCTTTGTGCCTTCCACCTCCAGAGCAATGGAGGGCACGGCTGAGAGCAAAGGGCCCTTTCTGACATAGGTGCATTCTGACACTCTCTGACCCAGTGCACAATGGCGGTTTGTAAAAAGCCTATTGTCTGCTCCTGCTAAGCATGCGGAAGCACAGTCATCTGGGCCTCGTCCCCGTTGCTGAAGGGGAAGAGGTAGACATTTCGTCTGAGCCGGGTTGGCAAGGAGCAAATGTGGCAGGAGCAGAAGTTCCAAATCTGCGAGTTAAGCGCTGAAAAGAAATGGCATATCAGCTGCCTTTGTATGAGATGTTGCCAGGACACAGAAAGAGCACTGTTGAAAGCGAGTTCTTGCTCAGCTTCCTAAAGAGATGGAAGGAAGATGGTCTGTGGCTTGTCGCCTCTTGAGGGGGGGAGCCAGTGTATTGTGCATTCCACGTCTAGAGCAATGAAGGCCACGGCTGAGAGCAAAGGGGTCTTTCTGACATAGCTGCTTTCCGACACTCTCTCCAGCGGTGCGCAATGGTGGTTGGAAAAAGGCGTGCAGTCTTTCGCCTCCTAAGCACGTGGACGCT